>NW_027397097.1:4265303-4468860 GCF_003265705.2 Callorhinus ursinus
AGAGCCAGGTGGAGCTTCCCCTCCTCCCTTTGGGGTCCGGAGCGAGGCCGAGTGCGCCGGGCCTGGCCTGGTTAGGGGGTGGAGGGTCCCAGGCCGTACTGGAGCGGCCGTGTAGACTTTTCATGGGGTTGGAACTGGTCTCTGTCCAGGTGCATCTGTTTGTGAATTTTGAACTTCGGAATGAAGTACGGACAGGATGGATTTGGAGGGGCAGTGAGGGGATCCCGCGCCTTGCGGAAGTCAGAAGTTTGGAGGGAAACAGCATTCTTGGAACAAGTTAGGGCCAGGTTGGAATGGTGTGTGGAAGAAGGGTTCCGAACTTTGCAGGGGCCCTGGAGGATCAGAGAAGTGCTTGGTTTAGTGCTGGGTGAAGAGGTTGGGGTCGAACTGCGTGTAAAGATGTGGCTCCTGCGCCTGAATGGATCAGTGAGAGGTGTGGAGTATCCGGATAAGGAGTAAGTTGCACTTGAGGATGTGAAGGGAGCTTTTCAGACTGGAGTGTGAAGTGGGTTGAGAGAATGAACTCACATGTGCAGTTTTCACAAAGTCTTGAAAAATGCATGCTTAGCACAGAGCCTGGCACATAGTGAGGAAGCAATAAATCAGGGTTATTTATATTTATAATAATTCCAAAAATTAAGCTCCAGTAGTGCTGGAGACAAAACAAAACAAAAAACTGGATTGGGTTTAAAAGTTTCGTATATGGAGATCGCTTGGCAGGGGCTGCTTCTATCTCCATGGCAGTGTAGGTTTCCTGCTATCATCCTGGCAGTTAAAAGTCTGTTGTAGGACTGTTGCTTTCAACTTCTTGCCTTTCTTTACCTTCCATAGCCTGCCAGTCTTTGGTGCCGAGCTTGACATAGAAAGTGTCCTGTAAAAACCACAAAACAAAACTGTTATAACTTAGGACTCTTTTTGAGACACATCCAATCAAGACAACATCTACAGCTCTTTGATAAGAAATGCATACCTAGGAGGAAATTTTCAAGAAGCATAATTAGGAAAGGCCACGTATTTGCACCTTTTGTGCTGGGAATTCTGCCATGTGTTATTTTCAGTAGGGAAAAGAAGGCGTTGCTTGTGTATGAAAGTGCAGTCTCTAGAAACTACAGGTTCCAGAATGCAGTCTGTTTTGATTTGAGCGGACACCTGCCACTGTCCTAGGATATCTTACTTTTTATTTCTACGTCTTACTTTCTCTATTCCTTATTATTCCTTTTAAGCTTCACAACATCCTTATGAGATAGGTAGTTTTATTTCCATTTTACAGATGAAACTGAGGCCCAGAGAGGTTAAGTAACTTGCATGAATGAAAACCCAGTTCCATCTGATTCTTGCTCACATCAGGCAAGAAGGCCTCCCCAGATGTCATCTAATTTGTGGGTGCTGTGTGATGTTCTCATATGCTCTTTAATTTGCTTCAAATTCTGAGATTTTGGTAAAAAAAAAAAAGTATTTCTCTGGTCTCCCTACTAGTACTATTGATTATATGGTCAAATAGGACAGAAATATCTATTCTTATTTCTAAACTCTGGACTCCTCTGTGAAATAGTCTGAAATTTGACCCATGAGAGGGAGTATGGCTCAATAATTTCTGCATACTTCTTCCCTTGAAGAAATTTGTCATAAAGTGTATCAGTAATTAAGGAAAATTATATAAAATGAGATTCCAAATTAGGATCTGTTGAATCACTGAGTATCCACCAATTACTTTATATGTTTATGAGGACTGTGATGAAAAATATTTTTCCTTAAATGTTCTTGTTGGATCACTGAGTGTATATAATTACAGGCTTATTAAGTCAAATCATTATAAAAGAATATCGCTGAGCGGGGTTTGGGAATTATCTTCTAGCTTCAGTGGGTTGGACTTCTTGAAGGTATATAGTTTTTTAATTTAAAATTTTAATATGCAGTGTATTCACGTAATGCAAACAAAAATAAAAGAAAGTATACAATGGAAAGGTTCCTCCTACCCCTTTACTCATTTCCCACTAACATCAAAATTCTCGTTTATTCCAGTTTCTTTATGCTTATACATAAAAATTCAAATATATTTAGTTTAGTTTTTTATCACAAAAGGTTGTATATTGTATACACTGTTCTGTAACTTGCTTTTTTCATATAACAATACATGATGGAAATCTTTTCATATCACTATATAGAAGGTTTCTTTATTCTACTTACAGTTGCAAGGAATTTCATTGAATGACTATAATGATTTACTTAACCATCTATTGGTGGACGTTTAGGTTGTTTCCAATCTTTTGCTGTTATAAATAGCTATTCATAGAATTGTTATATACACATGTACGTGCATTGTTATGGAGAGGTCACCTGTAGCTTTCACCACATTCTCAAAGGGTTGCAAAAAGAAAGCGAGGAACCGTTGTTTTAACACAGGTCCGTCATTCTACAGAAGGGAGAACTGAAGCCCAGAAGAGAGTAGAAGGTTACCACAGGCACCTGGGTGGCTCAGTCGGTTAAGCGCCTGCCTTCAGCTCAGATCCTGATCCCGGGGTCCTGGGATCAAGCCTGCTTTTCCCTTCCCTCTGCCACTCCCCCTGCTTGTGCTTCTCGCTCTCTATCAAATAAATAAATAAAATCTTAAAAAAAGTGACCAGCGAATGGTCATCATGAGTTAGTAGCAGATAAGAGTAACCCACAAATAAGGGCTAAAACATAGCCTAATTCCCAGTTAAATGCTCATGATGGCTTTTTTTTTTTTTTTAAAGATTTTTTATTTATTTATTAGACAGAGAGAGACATAGCGAGAGCAGGAACACAAGCAGGGGGAGTGGGAGAGGGAGAAGCAGGCTTCCCGCCGAGCAAGGAGCCCGATGTGGGACTCGATCCCAGGACCCCGGAATCATGACCCGAGCCGAAGGCAGACGCCTAACGACTGAGCCACTCAGGCGCCCCCATGATGGCTTTTAATAGGGAAAACTAAAGACCAGTTTTATAAATATTTACATTGTGTTTTTGAGTGGGAAACAGCAATAGAAATAGCAGTTTTAGGTATATTCAGAAGTATATTGCTTAGCAATATTCTTTTGGCATAGGCCAATTGATAAAAGAAAGGTCAGGCCTGCTTTATAATACTGGAAATTAAATTTTGTTGTAAATGCACTGGACAATTTTGTTGTTGAAGCCCCATGGCTCTTTTGGAATTGAATTGTCTATGAAATAAGTGCAAGAGTTTGTGCTTGTTGAAAATTTTGGTTGTGTTGCTGACATTTTTGTTTTTTGCCAGCTTCTTGGCAAGCTTTAAAGTTCAGAACCTTAAGGACTCCTATGTAAAATGTTTTGTTTTATTATATGCATTGTCAGTTTGCTTTTGGTTATAGTATCAGTTGATTTGTGCAACATTGTGTGAAGGTTATTACAACTTTATATTCCTCAAGGAGCTGTAGCTCACTGCATATACTGACATAGCATTTGGACCATTTTGAGCAATATTCACAAGTATGTAATGAATGCCTTGGCTCTGCCAGCCAGGCACTGTGCTAGGTCCTTGGGAGACATTAGTGAATGAAATGGTTCAAGATTTCTTCCTCTTGGAGCTTGTATTCTAAATTTAGAGACAGTCTTGGTCCATTGATTAAAAAAAAATGTAGCACACAGGCATAGATAGGTACCTTTGCAACTGCAGTTGACCCTTGAACAACAGGAATTTTAACTCTGTGGATCCACCTACACGTGGATATTTTTCCATGAATACATTACAGTGCTGTAAATGTATTTTCTCTTTCTTAGGATTTTCCTAACATTTTCTTTTCTCTAGCTTTATTTAAGAATATAGTATATAATGCATATAACATACAAAATATATGTTAATCAGCAGTTTATATTATTAGTAAGGCATCCGGGCAACAGTGAGCTGTAAGTAAAGTTTTTGGGAAGTCAAAAGTTACTGTGGATTTTTGACTGTGCCAGGGGTCAGCGCCCCTCACCCCTGTATTGTTCAGTGGTCAACTGTATGTACAACATAATACTTAAGTCTCATTGGTAATAATTAATGAATTTTAAGAATTCATTTAGCCTTCTGATTTGAAATCAGGAGTGATCATTCTAAATGATACTGCCTTTGAACTTGAAACCAAGACCTTGGGGTGCCTATGGGTGGTTCAGTGGGTTAAGTGTCTGCCTTTGGCTCAGGTCATGGTCCCGGCTCAGGTCATGGTCTCAGAGTCCCTTGGCAGGCTCCCTGCTCAGTGGGGAGTCTGCTTCTCCCTCTCCCTTTGCCAGTCCCCACTGCTCGTGCTCTCTCACTCTCTCTCAAATAAATAAAATCTTAAGAAAAAAAAAAAAGAAATCAAGACCTTTTAGGACAATTCTTTTTCTTCTACCATGGGTAATAATTGAAAAGCTCGACAAAGGCCAATGAATGTTTTAAACTGGCAGTTAGAACTTTTTAAAAAATTTTTAGTGTTAAAAGTGCATTTCAAAAATTGAATAGTACCTCATTTATCCCTTCCCTTTAATCCTACCCAGTGTCCCTGTTCACTTAGGGTTAACATACATTTAAAAAATTTCCTCTTTCTGTGACAAACAAGTAGTTCTGGTTTATTACTCAGTTGGCAGACAATGTTTGCTATGTGTGGAGCCTAAATTACATTTAGGACTAATGAATAATGAAATCATGTGATTGTGGTGGAAAAGGACAAGAATTTCCCTCATCTGTAAGGATTTGTTTTAAAATGTATAATGACTCAACTTTTTATCCTTAGTGACACATATTCCAGAATTTGAGAGTGTCCTTATATGTTATCCTAATGCAGGAAACAACTCAGAATGAGATGACCTCACCAACTAAATATTAATTGCCATTGAAGGAATATCTCTGTTCTATAGAATTCAGGATTGAGCAGCAGGAATTTAGGAGGTATTTGTTTTTGTCCATTCGTATTTCCACTCCTGCCTAACTTCCAGTTAATCTGAATGAGTTGCTTAGTTTTGAATTCATTTCTATCTGAGTTTTTTTGAGTGTAGGATATAGGATATTATAGGATATGTTTGTCAAATATCATCCCACAAATTCAATGAGCATTTTTGGGGGCACATGCTCTATAAGATAACATAATAAAAAAGATGAATAAGACGTGGTCCCCATTCTTTGAGATTCCACAGTCTAGTCGGACAAACACCTTACCAAATAACATTACAAAGTAGTAAGTGAGGTAAATGCATAATGCCAACAGAGTATAGGAATGGAATAGCTAAGAGTGGAGGAAAGCTGAAGAATTTGAGCTGTATGTTGAAAAGAGTAGGAATTCATCAGATGAGGGAGGAGGGGAGGGCCATTCTAGGGAGAAGAACCTGCACGTACAAAAGCCTGAAGACTCTTGGCGTAAAGGGGGACTCACAGGGAGTTAAATATTGACGGAATGTGGGACTGGAATGGGGAAGGAGAAGAGAAGGGACTGTGGAAAGTTAGATCACAAAGGGCATGGTATATCATGATAAAAGAATTTGGGACTTGATCCTATAGATAATGCAGAGCCCTTAAAGATATTTTTAAGGAGGGGAGGGGAGGGGCAGAGGGAGAGGGAGAGAGAGAGAATCTTAAGCAGGCTCCATGCCCAGCAAGGAGCCCAACGCAGGGCTCCATCATGACCCGAGCTGAAATCAAGAGTCAGACGCTTAACTGACTGAGCCACCCAGGCGCCCCTGCCCTTAAAGATTTTTAAGTAAGTGGAATGACATCATCATAATGTGCTTTAGAAAGACAATATTGGTTGGCGTATGGAGGAAAGATGTGAATAAAAACGAAGAAGGGAGTCCAGTTAGGGGGCTATTTTAGTAGTTCAGGCAAGAGATGAAGAGGGGCTGGACTAAAGCAGTGGGTATGGGGATGTTTTCCTTCAGTCGTGCATTAATTTAGTAACTACAAATGGAATAAAAACATGATTCTCATGTCAGTGTAGTTGGGAAGATTGGTATATAAACATGCCCCTGAAATGTGTAATAACTGCAATTATAACCATAATGCAAGATATAATTGTAGAAGGCAATAAGGTACATATAAATAGAGCCAGTTAACGGAGCAGAATCTGGAGACAGGTTGCCTGTATTTGAATTCTACCTCTGCCATTTATAGCTGTGTGTCCGTGGGCACATTGCTTGACCTCTCTGTACCTTAGTTTCCTCATTTAGAAAATGGGGATAGTAATAGCAAAACCATAAGGTTGTTAAGACTAAATGAGTTATTAGAATGCATGGCATATGAAGAGCTCAATGAATGTTAGCCATTTCACAATGAAGAGAATCCAACTTGGATGGCTCAGGAATGGGTTCAGTGAAAGTTAGACACTTGACCCTGAGTATTCAGTAGGTGGATGAGGGCAGGATAAAGGTGAGGGAAATCAGTATATTTAGAAGCACAGGAGTATGAAATAACAAGGAGACTTCTAGGGATTGTAAGTAGGAGTGGTTGGAGCATAGAGTACATGTGGGAGAGGGGAACGAGATGGAATTTCAGAAATAAGCAGTTACTGGATAATAGTGGACTTTGAATGCTGTGCTCAGGAGTAAGAATCCACTGAAGAGTTTTAAAGAGGAGTTCATCTGCATTTTAGAGTGATTACTCCTGTGGGGTTAATGTAGCAAATGGATTTGGAGAGCCCAGATTCTCTATTAGCAAGATGGCTAACTGAGATAGGAAGACTCCTCTGCTACAAATATCCAGAAAAGCTGGATGATATTGAACTAACAATTTTTTAAAATGCATTCCTGAGCTTGCAGGGAAGACAGGAAAATCTCCAGGTTCTAGAAATACAAATGAAACTAAAAACCAAAACTTTAGTAAGCCTTGAACTCATGCTGTGTTGCCCTGGAGCCGGGTGAAGGAGTGGGGTGAGGGGTTATTTCTGGTTTTCTTTTCCTAGTGGACTGAGTTTTAACCATGTAGAAAAGGGAACCAAAACTAAAACTTCTGCACAAAACTGGGATTCTTGATGTGCATTCAAAGTGAAGGGGTGGGTAGAGAAAAATCTTCCCACTGACACAAGCCAGTAATAAGAAATCTTGTCTTGATTTGCCTGGGTTCTATGCAGAGAGGAAATGGGAAGAAAAGCTTCTCAGAAATTGAAGCACAAGACATATGCCTTGCTTATATTTGGGATCTGAGTTTCTATTATATGGTTTAAGTATCACCAGGCTGAGAAATTAATAAAAAGAAGCTGGCTCCAAACTAGTAATACCCCTGGGTCACCTGGAGAAAGGAAAAACAAGACTCCAAGGGGTACTCCCAACTTGGGCCAGAAGAGATTCTCTAAGAAAGAAGCCCAGCTGAAGATGAACTTATAATTAAATGTGACACACGAGGAAACCATTTTCTAACATAAATGAGAGTTAGCAGATATAGGAAGCAGGAGGATTATATCTCCGGAAACCAGGATGGTAGAGGAGCAGCTTGAACGATAACTTAAATTAGCACATTTTAAGTGACTAAAGACATTAAAGAACTAATTGACATCCCGGAAAATGAATACGACGTTACGAAATAGGTACATTTGAGAAAGAGCTAAACATAATGAAAAATATAGTCAGTGAGGTTAAAAAAAAGCTCAGTAAATAAGCAATAGCTTACACAGATGAAGAGAAAATTAGTAAGCTGGGAATTAGATATGTGGAAATCCTGAGAACACAAAACAGTAAACGATGAAGGAAAATCTGAAAGAGGTGAAGAAAAATGAAAGAACAAGAAGACCCAACATCTAATAGTAATTACAGAAAGGAGAAAAATAGAATGAGGAGACATGGAATTGAAAGAGATGATGACTTGAGAATATTTCAGAATTAATAGAAAGACATGATTCTTGATCCTTTAGGTTTTAGACTTAAGAGGCCCTAGAAATAATTAAATGAACAAAACAATATAACCCCACAACTAAACACATTGCAATGAAACTACAGAACACCAAAGGCACTTTAAAAAGCAAAAAGGAAAGACAAAGGAGCAATAGACCGAGAGTGGACATCTTGTAATCAACAAGAGAGGCCAGGAGAAAATGGAATAATGTCTTCTAAGTGTTGACAGAGATCTGAATTTTGTACTCCGCTAAGTTATTCAAGAGTGAGGGAAAAATATTTTCAGATAAACAAAAATACAGAGAATTTACCATGCTATTTCTGAAAGAACTATTATACCAAAGAATGTACTTCAGGAAGAAAGAAATGTAACAGGGGAGAAAGTAGGATACAAGAAGTCATGGTGAACAAAGAAAGAGGTACGTGAACTAAGCCAACATTGACAGTATAAAACGAAAATTATTATTTTGTGGGGGCCAAAACCAAAGTGGAACTAAAATATTGGACAAGGATAAAATGTAAGCTGGGAGGGAGAGTGGTCAGTTTTAAAGAGTTGGAAGGTTCTGTGTATAGTTCAGGAAGATAGAGATATTGATTAACTTTAGGCTCTCAGATGCATATTAAAAATTTAAGGGTAACCACTAAAACAAATACTATGCATAACTTGATCTGCTGCATTTATATAGAACCATGTCTTTCCCAAATTAGAGAATATATGTTCTTTTTAAATGAATATAGAACATGCACATAATTAGGCACAAAGAAAGTTACAACAAATACCAAAGATTGCTATATAACCATGTTATCTGACCCCAATACAGTAAAATTAGAAATTAATGACAAATATAACCAGTCCCCCTCTCAGTCCGTGTTTGGAAATTAAAAATGCAAAAACAAACTTCTAAATAATGTATGGTAAAAAACAAAATCCGGGCGCCTGGGTGGCTCAGTTGGCTAAGCGACTGCCTTCGGCTCAGGTCATGATCCTGGAGTCCCGGGATCAAGTCCCACATCGGGCTCCCTGCTCAGCAGGGAGTCTGCTTCTCCCTCTGACCCTCTTCCCTCTCATGCTCTCTATCTCTCATTCTCTGTCTCTCAAATAAATAAATAAAATCTTAAAAAAAACCCCAAAATCCTGAATTGGAATATGTTTAGAATTGAGTAACAGTGGAAACAACTATCTCAAAATCTGTGGGATACAGCTAAAGCAAAGCTAAGGAAATTTAAGTGCCTAGATTATATTTCACTGGATCTTAAAATGCCATCTTTTGTAAGATGCACTATCATTTTCCAAACAATGCTTTCCTATCACCTAGACCTTTTAACTTTGTGCTTCCTGAAAGAGCTGTTATAAATTTCTTTAGATACAGATTTAACATATCACTTGAACATATGTTTATAAAAGTGAAGTAATAAATCAGTAGGATATTCCTGTTCACAATTCTTCCAAATTTGGTTTTGACTGAATCATAGAGGTTTGTGTTTTTCTATGTAGTATTGCTTACTATGTCCTAGAGAACACTGGTGATACAGCATTTCTTAAAAGAGTGTCCCATAGCTCTCCCTGCCATTTTCTTTGACACTTCTGGCACACATCAAGTTTTGATGCTGATGCTTTCTTGAGCTTGCCAAATGGCTTCCACAAAAGGTTTTCAGATGCGACTCATAGTTCTTCCTCAGATGGTCTATAATAGGTTTGTTAGCTCATATCGAGAGGTTACAGTTGTCCAGTCATGCCACCAGGGATAACACCAAATCGCTACATTTTTTTTGCAAGCTTATTCTTTTAATTGTCTATGTTTATACATAAGCAATGACCGTGGCATTATCACTGCTGCCTGACAGTGATTATAAGACTTCAGTTGTAAGAAATATCCCAATTTCAGAGATGTTAATATGAAGAAATGTATGTTCTAGAATCTGTAAGGTATTTGAATTGAAAGACTGAAAATTATTTTTTAAAGATTTATTTTATTTGAGAGAGAGAGTGCCGTGAGGAGAGGCAGAGGGAGAGAAAGTCTCAGACTGTGTACGGAGCGCAGAGCCCAGTGCGGGGCTTGATCTCATGATGCTGAGATCACCACCAGCACCGAAACCAAGTCAGAAGCTCAACTGACTGCGCCACCCAGGCACCCCAAGACTGAAAATTATTGAGTTAAGTGGCCAACTGAAGAAGTTAGGAAAGTAACAGCAGATTAAATCCAAAGGAAGTAGAAGACAGGAAAGAGTAAAGATAACAGAAATTAGTGGAATAGAAAACAAACAGTGAAGAGGATTAATAAAACCAAAATATAATTCACAGAAGATACTAATATAAGATTTATATTACAGACAAATCTCTGGAAAGATTGGTCAAAGAAAAAGAAAAGGAGGCATAAATAATGTTAGGAATGAAACAGGGAATACAACTATAGATATGATAAATGTATAAAAACACCATAAATATAGAATATGGAATTTTATGCCATGAGTTTGATAAGTATAAAATAGTCAACTTCTTGGAAAATGCAGCCTGACACAGCTTACTCAAGAATAAAGAGAAAATATGAATAGAAATGTAACTAGAGGACTTGAACAAATAATAAAATCTATCCACTAAGTAATATGGGGATATAATAAGCAAAATCCAGAATGTGGGAAACTGCAGGATACATGGCCCATTTTCTTCCACAAATACTGTGAAGAAGAAAAGGGGGAGGGGTGGGGAGGAAGCGGAAGAAGAAGAGCAATAGAAGGGACACGTGTAGATTAAAAGATACAACAAATTTAAGTGTATGAATTTACTTGGATCCTGATTGAATACTGCTTGGATGTTTGTTGGTATTAAAGATTATGGAATGTTTAATGTGACAGTAGTTTTTTTTTTTTAAAGATTTTATTTATTTGAGAGAGAGAGAATGAGAGAGAGAGCATGAGAGGGAAGAGGGTCAGAGGGAGAAGCAGGCCCCCGGCTGAGCAGGGAGCCCGATGCGAGACTCGATGCCGGGACTCCAGGGTCATGACCTGAGCCGAAGGCAGTCGCTTAACCAACTGAGCCACCCAGGCGCCCTAATGTGACAGTAGTTTTCTGGTTACATATTTTCAGAGTCCTTTAGGCGAGATACTAAAATGTTTAAAGGTAAGATGATATGATATATCTGGGATTTGTTTCAAAATCATTCCTTCAAGGGGAGTGGGGAGGGGTAATGATTAGGGGATTAGATGAAATACGATTGGCAATGATTGATTGTTGAAACTGGGGGATGGATAGGTTGCGGTTTATACAGATCTCTCTAATAAATATTTGAGACTTTTCCGTAATAAAAAGCGGAAGAAAAATTCTACCCATTAAAGAAGCACCAGGGCACAGCGTTTTATAGGTTACCCAAATATTGCAGGATGGGTGATCCTTATGCGGACTATTCCAGGGAATAAAAGTGTTTCCAGATTCCCTTTGGAGGGCTTTTACAACCTGATATCAAAATCATACTAGGACAGGCTAAGAAAGGAAAAATACTAGCCAATCTCATGAATGTATATTTTAAAAATCCCAAATAAAATACACACTAATCTAGTAGTGCATTTAAAAAAAAAATCACAACCAAGTAGCATTTATTCCAGGAATAGGGGTTCAGTTTAACATTAAGAATCTAATGTGGGGCGCCTGGGTGGCTCAGTTAAGCGTCTGCATTCAGCTCAGGTCATGATCCCTGGCTCCTGGGATCAAGCCCCGCTTCGGGCTCCCTGCTTCTCCCTCTCCTTCTGCCTCCTCCTCCCTGCTCATGCTCTTTCATATAAATAAATGAAATCTTTAAAAAAGTAATCTAATGTAACTATATTAATGAACTAAAGGAAAGTAAAATCATATGATCATCTCAATAGATTCTTAAAAGAGCATTTGACAGAATTTGCCACTCATTTAAAAAAGCTAGAACACTTGGAATAGAAGGGAACTTCTTTTTTAAGTGGAACTTGTCAATAAGGATGTTTAGTGGCCAAGAACAGTCAAGACCATTTTGGAGCGCATTGCTTTATCAAATATTAAGCTGCTATAAAGCTGTATTAGATATTTTTATTTTATTTTTTTATTTATTTGACAGAGAGAACACAAGTAGGCAGAGCAGCAGGCAGAGGGAAAGGGAGAAGCAGGCTCTCTGCTGAGCAGGGAGCCCGATGCCGGGCTCGATCCCAGGACCCTGGGATCATGACCTGAGCCGAAGGCTGCCGCTTAACCGACTGAGCCACCCAGGCGCCCCTATTATAAAGCTGTATTAATTAAAACAGGTATTGGTATCAGGATAGTTGGATAACCAGTGTTAAATAGTTAAAAAATCAAAAAATAAGGAGTCCAGTAACATGCCCTCATATATTTGAATTTGGTAGATGACAGGTGGCATTACAAATCAGTGGGGCAAAGACCCGATTTTCAGTTGTTGTGGATAGTTAGCTAACCTTATAGAAAGCAAGAAAATAATAGATCTATACCTCATACCATATACAAAAAATTAATTGTCAAGGTCAAACTGTAAAGCTTAAAGAATACTAGAAGTATTTCTATGAAAATGGGGTAGAGAAGTATTCATACAAACAGCATAAAGGAAAGATAATTTGGACACATTAAAGTAAACACTTTAGTATGATAAAAGATAATATAAAGTAATAAGATAAACCACAGGTGGAAGAAAATATTTTCAATGAAATAACTGACAAAGATTAATATGCAAAATATATGAGGAACCACAAATCACTATGCAGACACTTCATTGGAAAAATGATGAGGGGATTTGAATAGACATTTCACAGAGGAGGAAAACTGAAAGGCCAATAAATATCTGGAATGGTGCTCACTGTCATTGGTAATGAGGGAAATGCAAGTTATTAAACCAATGATAAGAGGCCATCAGACTGGTGTAATTTATGATCAGTTATTTGATAATAATGGAGAACTGCATGCTACTGGTGGAGTATTAAGCTGGTATAACATTTTGGAGAGCAGTTTGGCCACACCTAGTAAGGTTGAAGAGATACATTTCTTGCCATGTGGCAATTCCATCCGTAGGTGTCTGCCCTATATATGAATGTGTGTATGACATTTATGACATATATTCATGTATATACACCTATACACGTAACAAAATTTTTAAAAAAAATGATGCTCACTCTAATACTATAGTACTGGAAAAAGTAATAACAGCTGTCCTTGATAGGAAAAGGGATAAATTACGGTTGAGACAATTATTGTTTGTCTCTCCAGAGAAAACCATTGTTAATAATTATACATTTCCTGCCAGACTTTACTAGCTTTTTTACAGTGCATAATTACTATGTATGGCTTTTTAATGATAAGAAATAGTAAAAGAAATGGTTTAACTTTCTTTTGATATATAGGATCAGATTAATGATTAATCACTTTGGTGATTAGGGAAAGTTCTTTTGCCTCAGGATATCAGTCTTATATCCTGTATCTAAAATTCAATACATATTCTCTTTAGGTCCCTTATTCTTACGGTTCTTGAAAAATGCAGGTACTTCTGAGAGAGAAATAGATAAACTTGTTCATGTAGGGTAGCGAGGTTTTATCAGATTTATGCATTCTTCAAGTTGGGATAGTTTTGGAGAGGGAGTTAGCATTTATGGAATTTACTTTGTACTAGGTCCCATATGTTAGGTTTTACAGTTTATTTACTGGACATTTATAGAGTGCCCCATCTGTATAAGCCATTGAACTAGATACTTAAAAAGGATGGACTTGAAGAGAACAAGAATGTTTAGAGGAGGAACATTGAAGGAAGAACAGTTATCTTTCACACTTAATAACTGTGCCTCAGTCTAATTTAGAAGATTACATTAAAATAAGTATTAGACAACTGTGATGAAGATATGTAAGGAGCGTTTGCTGATTATTCATACTAATAAAGATGATGCAAGACTGTCCAATTTCAACACCTCACTCTCCTTTCTGGTTTTCCAGAGGAAATGGGTAGTATTACTATGAAGATAGTTGTATGCAAAAGCTGAGCTGGTTTATCCCAGATTGATACTTTCCATGAGGCTTGTATTAGCTGTTTTGATTGGAAAGATCCTTAGTTCTTAGGCTAAGTAAAGATTCTGTTTATAAGATTATACTCATTCAGTAAACTCTTTTGTGCCTATATTATAAACTGACCCTGGGGAACCTTGGAGGTCCTTCTTGGTGACTTTATCAAGAGCAGTTTTGAGAGAGTGGTGGATCAGACGCAAAAAAAAGGCCCTAATAGCATGGGTTAAAGTGAGAAAGGAAAAACAATATATATTCTACTCTTTGGAGGGCTTTGCTGTAAAGGGGGGGGCAGGGAAATAGGTCAGTACCTGCTGGGGGACAAGAGCTCAGGTGTTTTTTTCTTCTTAAGATAGATGACATTAAGTCATGTTTGTGTATTATATTTGTGTATTATCACATTAGAGAGGGAGAAGTTGATGGTGCTGGATAGAGTAGAGAAAACTGATGAGTTAAGGTCATGAAGAGCTGAGAGAAGATGCGATCTGGAACACCAGGGGGAGATTGATCTTACGCGTGAATAGGGATACTTCTCCCATTCTGGTGGCTCTACTCATTGCTGTCTATTTGGACAGTTTTAATGGTTTGAACGTTAAGTTTTCTAGTGAATCACAATCTGCTTGCTTAGTTTTAATATTCAAGTATTTAAAGACCATGATTATTTCTATCTGAATTTTTAGGTTACACTTCTTAAATTAATCCCTTTGGTTCTTCCTCCCTTTCCAAAGGTTCTGGTCATACTACATTACTTAGTGACCTTGTAATATAGTATGCTTTTTTAATCCTTTTTGACCTTTTGTCACCTATGATTATTCTGCCTGGAAGACTCTATTTTCCTGTCACCATTATACTCATCTTTTAAGGCCCAGGTGAAACATTGAGTGCTTTGTGAAAAATTTTCTCACCCATGTAGGAGTCAGCTACCTTCTGTTGTGCCATCACATAAGCATGCGTTTCACTAATGTCACTGGATTTCAGTTCCTCATTTGTGTATCTGGCTCTACAGTGAACTCTCTGAGGTCAGAGATTATGTTTCTATGTGTTCAGCACTTAATATGGTACTTAGACGGTATTAGATACACAGGCAATGCTTAATAAAGGAAAACGATTCCTTAAAAAAAAAATCCCTAAAAGTTTTTGATTATATGTGATAATTCCTTTACCCTTCTGGTCATCTTTAAATATGCCGCTCAGAGCTGACCCTTATACTTTAAATAATGCCTGACTAGTGAAGAGTGTAATGGGGTGTACTATCTCTCCATCTGGATGCTAAATTCTTCACACTGCTAAAGATTGTTAGCTCTGCTCATACTGAATTTATCAGCAGCAAAACTGGCTTATTTGTTATTGGCATGAACTGCTGTCAAACCATCTTCCTCGTCACATGTATTTGCCACAAAATTTTTAAGCTTGAAGATAACTTATTTCCAGTTTTGGTTTGGTTTTTATTTTTCTGAATAGCAGTGCACTTATTTTCCCTTTACTTCTGTTTTGCCATTTCTCTTGTGTTTTGTCCGGTGTTTGGTTCTAGAAAACTATTATAATAAAAACCTCAAGGGGCGCCTGGGTGGCTCAGTCGTTAAGCGTCTGCCTTCGGCTCAGGTCATGATCTCAGGGTCCTGGGATCGAGCCCCGCATCGGGCTCCCTGCTCGGCGGGAAGCCTGCTTCTCCCTCTCCCACTCCCCCTGCTTGTGTTCCCTCTCTCACTGTGTCTCTCCCTCTGTCAAATAAATAAATAAAATCTTAAAAAAAAAAAAAAGAATAAAAAGTTTAAAAAAAAAAAAAAACCTCAAAAGATTGGACTCTGTTGAAGTTTACCTTTGCCTTAATTATAAAGAAAAGCTTTACTACAACTCCCTTCAGACAACAAATTCTTTGAAAGACTTTAGTATGAACTGGTGCTAATAGTATTAAAGATCTTTCTCATTATTAGTTCATTCAACAAAAATTTTTTAAGCCACTGTCTTACACTAAGACACATACCTAGAGATCATCCGTGTCTTCAAGGAAATCTCCTAGTTTGGGGAGGCAGAGGCAGAGACAAGTAATTATAACACAGGTAATAAATGCTACTATCAATGAGATAAGTGCAGAATGTCACCAGAGCCTACAGGAAGCTAATGCCATTCTCTCTGGGTTAGTGGGAAAAGCTTCACAAAGGAGAGGGCAATAGGCAGGGTTTTGAAGTAATTAGTCATCATACAGTGAGAAGGAGAAAAACCATTTTAGGAAGAAGAAGTGGCATATATAAAGTCATAGAGGAGACAGGATATGGCATATCTAGGTATAGTGAGATGTGTTAAGGCTAGGGAGGGGAGCAGTGTTGCAGGAATGGAAAAATGTGGCTGGAATGGTAGATTGGGTCCCAGAGAGAAGCCAATAAAAGTAAGCAGGAGAGGGCGCCTGGGTGGCTCAGTTGGTTAAGTTACTGCCTTCGGCTCAGGTCATTGATCCTGGAGTCGCGGGATTGAGTCCCACATTGGGCTCCCTGCTCAGCGGGGAGTCTGCTTCTCCCTCTGACCCTCCCCCCTCTCATGCTTTCTCTCTCTCTCATTCTCTCTCTCAAATAAATAAATAAATAAATAAATAAATAAAATCTTAAAAAAAAAAAAGGTAAGCAGGAGGACGATAGGGTCGGGACTTCGTTTTATAAAGAACCAAGGGAGCAGTGTTGATGGAAAGACAAAAATGAGTCCAACAGGTCAGTTAGGCTACCATTTAATACACACAGAATCTGTACCAAGAGGTATTGGAGGATTTGATGAGAAAAACAACCCTGTTAAGGTAGATATGAATCCCGTTTTATGGATGAAGAAACACAGACCTCGCAAGGGTAAAGACCATTAGTATTTATCCAGTGGGTGGTAGATTTGAATGCATGTGGTATGGTTCCAAATCCTGCACTCTTTCTAATTTGATATCATTTCACCTTGTGGACTAGTGTGAATGATTCGTTGCCTCAAACAGCAGAAATTAAGTCCAAAGGATATGGTGGGGGCAACCATATGGTGGTCTTGTTCTGCCTAAATCTACAGGGCCTTCACCTCTGTAGCATTCCTATACCTGGTGTTTGCTTCTGTGACCTCTTTTATTGTGTGTCTCCTGTTGCTTGTGACTGCTGATCCAATGCAGGCTGCCTAACTGTGTCTTACTCTTTGGGCCATTTCTGGATTCAACAAGGAAACTTATTGCTTTCACTCTACTCTTATTTAATACCTGCTTTTGCAAATCCTGTGGATCTCTACTCTCTTACTTTGCCTTTTTCCAGTCCATGTGTCTTAGTCAATTTGGGCCACTATGACAGAATACCACAGATTGGGGGGCTTATAAACAACAGAAATTTGGGTGCCTGGGTGGCTCAGTCAGTTAAGCGTCTGCCTTCGGCTCTGGTCCTGATCTCAGGGTCCTGGGATCGAGCCCCACATCGGGCTCCCTGCTCAGTGGGGAGCCTGCTTCTCCCCCTCCTCCCCACTTGTTCTCTCTCTCTCTCTCTCTCTCAAATAAATAAAATCTTTAAAGATAAAATAACAGAAATTTGTTTCTCATGTTCCCAGAGGCTGGAAGGTCAAAGATCAAGATGCTTATAGATTTGGTGTCTCATGAGGGCCCACCTTCTATTCTAAATTCATAGACTGTCATCTTGCTGTGTTCTCACTTGGTAGAAGGGGCGAGGGAACTCTCTAGGGTCTTTTTCATAAGGACACTAATCCCATTCATGAGGGCTTTGCTCTCATTACCTAATCACCTTTCCAAGGCCCCATCTCTAAATAGCATCACATTGGGGATTAAGTTTCAACGTATAAATTTGGGGGGGATGCACACATTTAGCACCAGGGGTTGATAACTAGAGTCAGCAGGTCAGATCCAGACTGCTGCTAATTTTTGTAAATAAAGGTTTTTCTTGGAACATAGCTATATTCTATTGTCCATTGTCCATGACTGCTTTTATGCTACAACAGCAGAGTGGACAGTTGTGACAGAGACCTTATGGTCTGCAAAGCCTAAAATATTTTGTATCTGGCCATGAGTTTACAGCCTCAGGCTGCTCATTATTCTTTCCAGATCAAGGTACAAATCAGATTAAATCTTTAAGCAAAGGAGCAAGATGCAATGTGAAATTTGAGTATTATCATTAATTTTTTTTAGCATTTAATTTAGTAAGTACTTTTGAGTTGCCCCACTAATATATATATATATATATATATATATATAAATAAATCTTTGGTGGCATTTTTTTTCATTGAATTCCTTATACTTTCCTACAATTGTTAAGAAATTTCTATCCCTGAAAAATGTTAAGTAGAATTTTTCTTTCTCCTTATGGGGAAGTTTCTAACATATAATGAATATTAGTTATATAGCCAACACTGTACCAGACAGATTACATTAAATCATGTTTAATCGTTCATAATGGTTCATTTGAGGGAGGTATTATTATCCTTTGGGGAATGGGGAAACTGAGAGCTAGAGAAGTTGTAGGGTGTCCAGTGTCACACTGGTGGGTGATAGTGTCTAAGTGTTCTCAGCCCAGGATCTTTCTGTTTGTGGAAGTTATCAGGCATACTCATGTGGCTGGTAATGTGCTATATTTAAAGAAAACAAACACTTAACTGAGTGACCAACACAGGTAGGCGTTCTTGATAGAGTCCCAAAAGTAGCCCCTTCATACTGTATGTGGGGGAGATTCTGCGCGAATTTGGCATTGTTTTCCCATAAAAGTAAAGAACACCCTATTCCCCAGCTTACCTATCTGACTTGTGTAACTCTTCCAAGCAACCTTTCTGCTCTAGCAAATCACATTGATTCACTGTCCAGCCTTCATACTTCATGCTTTGTTATTCACATGCATTTCTCTTTCTCCGTCTCTTGACTTCCCTAAGTTTTACCAGTTAGTCTCTGCTTCGTCCCATCTTCTTAAAGCCTGCCTCTCCCTCCCAGCCCTGGTTCTCTTCCTTCTGGGGTTGGTTGGGGGGACACCTCACCTATTGATTGCAGTGTTTGCTTGTAAGCTTCATTTAGCAATTGCTTACTTTGTGATATTCCATTTGTCATTGTCTCTGTTGTTATTTAAATCTTTCAAAAAACTTTTTATAAATTTGTCTTCACTAATAAGCTTGGGGAAAGGGTCTCGTGCCTTATTTTGTGTGTATTTTCTCTTCCCGTAGCAACTCCCTTCTTCTTCATTGATCATTCCTGCTTTAATTTCTTAATCTCTGGAAATTTTTTTTCCTCATTCTTGCATACTTTTATGGGATAACTTGATATCTAATCACTAACATTTTTTTCCTTTTGTGACTTCTACAATTATATTGCTGTTCTTTTTCCATTTGTTATTGCCATTTCTGTGTTTCATGTTTTTTTTTTTAAGCAGGCTCTATGTCCAGTATGGGGCTCAAACTTACCACCCCAAGATTGAGAGTCGCATACTCTACCGACTGAGCCAGCTAGGCACCCCTGTTTAATGTTGTTTTTTTTTTAATGTTTGAGATTATAAGGCATTCAGTCTGGCAACTTGCATCTCTCATTTAACCTAAACGGTTTCCTATCTTATTAAAGCAATAGCTCGCATTATTCTAAAAAGTCTTTCTATATAATTTTAATGGCAGAATGATCATACATTGTATAGAATGTCCATAATTAGCCTAACCATTCCCTCAAAATTGGACTTTTAGGCTATTCTCAGTCTTTGTTTTTACAATTATGAACAAGGTTGCAATGAAAATCTCTTTTTTAAAGATTATTTATTTATTTGAAAAAGAGAGAGAGAGAAAGCGCACGCACGAGGTGGGTGGGTGGGCAGAGAAAGTGGGAGAAACAGACTCCCCACTGAATATGGAGCCTGATGCAGGGCCCAATCCCAGGACCCTGAGATCATTGACCTGAGCTGAAGTCAGACACTTGGCTGACTGAGCCACCTAGGCGCCCCACAATAAAAATCTTTTTATGTCAAAGTTCTTCTATATTTTAGATTATTTTCTTAGATAGATTTCTGGAAATTAATTATTAGGTCAAAAGTTATAAGCATTTTATATGTTCTTCGTATGTGGGCTATGACACTTTGATTTGGTTAGTTCTTTGCTGAAGGATAGTTTTTTAAAATACAAGCAGGGTACGTTCATGTAGTAGTAATCTGTGGTGTTAATTATTGGCACTTAAGTAAGCAGCCTTAAAGTTTGGTATTAACATCCTATTAGCTTTTTAACTTTTTCTCTGTGCCTTTCTTCTTCCCAGGTAACCACTCTTTATATTGCCTGCTGTAAAGTTTTACTTGTCTTGGGCAAAGGGGTAAATGAGCCGTTGCATTAGTTTAAGACAGTACTTGGCTGTCATCTGCACTCTTAGAAAGAGTAAACCAAAAAATAGATAAAGTAGAAACCACTTTAGTTTGGTTTTAGAACACATTTGTGGTTCGCTCCCCATGTCTTCACCTTCCTAATTCTAAATGGTATGCTTAATTTAACATTAAGATTTCTCCTTTCACATATTCTGTTTGATAGTGGTTGTGTGGTGAGTAGTATAAGCAGGTAACCTTGAGATTAGTATGGATAATGGTTTCTTATTTCCTATGTATCTCTGTGCTTACATATGTTTTGTTGTAGAAGATGGACTTGGATTCACTGTCTTCCTTTTGTTCTTACGCATGTCTACCTCTTGCTGTTCTATGCAGTTCTTCTTCTTCTTCTTTTTTTTTAAGATTTCATTTTTAAGTAATCTCTACACCCCCAACATGGGGCTTGAACTTACAACCTCAAGATCAAGAGTCACATGCTTTACCGACTGAGCCAGTGAGGCACCCCTGTTCTGTGCAGCTCTTAAATGTTTAGTTTTATAATTCTGACATTCTATAATTGTCTCACTCAAGTATGTTTTTCCTTCCCTAGTAAGATTTTAAGTTTCTTTAGGACTTGGACCACACACGTTCTACCTTTATTAGTAACCCTTTCTTGATTTTCTCAAAGGAATATTCTCCACTTTTGTCTTCTTCCTCACTGCTCATTCCCTCTTTACTAATGGTCTGTGATTTCATGATGAAAAAAATTGTCTTCTCCACTTCTCCACTGCTTCTGAAAAATGTAGATCTTGCTTCTGGCTATGGTGGAGCAAATTGTAGTGGACCCAAACTCCTGCTGAGAATAACTAGAAAAGCCTGATTTAAAAAAAAAAAATTATATGAAGGCATTGTTAAGTTGCCAAGGCAGCCAGGACTTCAGACATTTGTGGTTTCTTGGTTAATGGAGAGTACAACTTTAAGAGGTGGAAAAGCCAGCAAAGTTTTCTTCATAGGGCTGGGGATACAAACACTGTAGTTCAGGGCTGCCAGAGCAACAAGAACTTGAGAGGCCAAGATCCCAGAGAGAAGGGGGGTGCATCCCCACCCCCTTCTTCCTCTCTACCTGCTTTTTTTTCTCTTGAGGATTTGTTGATTCTTAAACTGTGCTGGGTAAAAAACAAACAAACAAAAAAGGCTAAGAACCTTCTCAGAAAGCTGTTGAAAAGCAAAGCACTCTTGTAACAGTTCTTTAGTGGAGAGGAAAGTTCAGGACTTCCTCCAAGGAAGGTAGTCTTGGTAAACACCCAGACTCTGAATTGAACCCTTGGAGGGCTACAAACCAGGCTAGGCTTTACAAGCATTAACAAAGATTACAGCCAGCCTTGAATCAGCTCATGTCCTGATTGCATTGTGAGGTGATCTGCCTTCGTTCTGTTTGCTTGTGGAGAATATGATGAATCCTCTGCAGGAATATATCATCCAGAGTCTCTACAGCCTTTCAGACACAATGAATGACATACTAACAAAAATTATCAGGTAAACCAGGAAACCAGACCAGTAATAAAAACAGACAGTATAGAAAAAGATTTGTGAGGGATGTCTGGGTGGCTCAGTCGTTAAGCGTCTGTCTTCGGCTCAGGTCATGATCCCAGGGTCCTGGGATCGAGCCCCATGTCAGGCTCCCTGCTCCGCGGGAAGCCTGCTTCTCCCTCTCCCGCTCCCCCTGCTTGTGTTCCCTCTCTCGCTGTGTCTCTCTGTCAAACAAATAAAATCTTAAAAAAAAAGATTTGTGGTATCCCAGTCGTCTAATAATTTATTCAGTCAGTCTCTAATTGAAGGATATTTAGGTTGTTTCCTGTCTTTAGTATTGTGATGATCCACAGTGAACATTTTTGTACGTACATCTTTGTATGTGTGTACGATTTATCTTTAAGGTAAAGGATACCCTTGCTAACTCTTGTCTTTGTCAAACTCTTTGATCTATGCTAATCTGATACAAAGAAGTATTTTGTTTTAAGTTTTTAATATCTTAAAATGTGAGTGAAATTGAACACATTTTAATAGGTTTGTAAGTCATCTGAATTTATTTTTTCCAAAAGCTGCCTGTTCATGTCATTTGCCTATTGTTTTATAGGGTTGTTCGGCTTTTTTTTTCTTTTTAAAAAATTATTATTAAAGAGTAATAAGGCATCGTAGGGTAAGAGCACAGATTCTGGAGCCAGATTGCTTGGGTTTAAGTCATAGCTCTTTCACTGATAGCAGTATAGCCTTGGGCAAAGTAAATGCTCTGTGCCTCAGTTTCCTCATCTGTAAAATGGGGATAATAGTACCTTCCCTTTGGGTCATTATGAAGATTAGATAAATTAATAAATACAAAGTGCTTAGAAATGAGCCTGGCATAATTTAAGTGCTACATAACTGCCAGCCACCATAATGGTCCTGCGGGTGGTGATAGAGATGGAAATTACCCAAAGAGATTTTTTTCTTTTTTCTTTCCTTCCTTTTCTGACATTTCATTTCATTTCTTTTTTTTTAAGTAGGCTCCATGCCCAACGTGGGGCTTGAACTCAGGACCCTGAGATCAAGAGTTGCGTGCTCTACCAACTGAACCAGCCAGGTGCCCCACCCAAAGAGTTTTTTTATTTGCCTAAGGACAAGTAGCTAGAAAGTAGGAGTATTCAGATTAGGATCTATGTCTTGGGACCCGAGTCCAAAGTTCTTATTCATCCTGATGTACTGATGAGATATGGAATCTGGGTGGGGTGGTGTGAAAACTCAAGCACAGTCAGGTACAAGGGATGATTATCTCTGGCTTTGGGAGTTGTTAGGGTTGACATCTTCCCAGTACAGTCGAGTGAGGTTCTCTTTCTAATTTTGTATTGAGTATGCTTTGACAATGAAACTTCATTCCTGAGGTTTGGTGCAATTAGAAAAATGCCTGTCTTATATTTTGTTTTGTTTGTTTGCCTTTACTAACAAGCAGTCGCCCTACCCCAGAGAAAATCCTTTTCAGGAAGGACCTTCAAGGAAGTACAGCTGCTCCTACAGGTCACATTAGACTGAATGCAATGCTCAGCTTAGGTCACCAGCCACAGGTGGTGTCATTCTTTAAGGCATCATATCCTTAGAGAGTTTCTCTTCCTGTTAAACATAGTAGTAGTTGGATAGGCATTAAGAAAGTACTACAGCCATTGGATTCATTTACAAATACCAAGATATTTAGCATCTCAGTGATACCTGAAGGAGTTTCTAGCATGTCTTTTCTGTTGTGAAGGAAGAAGGGCGAGTAGTTGTTTCTGAGCTGCCGAAACACTTGAAAAGCCCTATAGAAGGTGGTGGAGGAATTGGGTTTGGGACTAACTCCTCTGGACTAAGGAGGGTGGTGGTGTTTTTAGTCTCCCCCACTATCGATATCATTCACCAAATAGATTTGTAACCAAGGATGAACCTACAATGACACATTATAATCACCCAAAGTCTATAGTTTACCTTACGGTTCACTCTTGTTGTATATGCTCTGGGTTTGGACAAACACATAATGACATATATCCATCACTGTAATATCGTACAGAGTATTTTTATTGCTCTAAGAATCCTCTGAACTCTGCCACCTCATCCCCACCCCCCCTCCATTCCTGGCAACCACTGATCTTTTTATTGTTTCCATAATTTTGTCTTTTCTAGAATGTCATATGGTTAGAATCATTCAGTATGTAGCTTTTTCAGAGTGGCTTCTTTGACTAAGTAATACGCATTTAAGTTTTCTCCATGTCATTTCATGTCTTTAATAGCTCATTTCTTTTTAACGCTAAATAATATTCCATTTTCTGGATGTACCACAATTTATCTATTTACCTACTAAAGGATATCTTGGTTGCTTCCAAGTTTTGGCAATTATGAATAAAGCAGATAAAAATATCTTTGTGCACGGTTTTGTATGGACATAAGTTTTCATCTCATTTGGGTAAATATGAAGGAGTGCAGTTGCTGGATCATATGGTGAGACTATGTTTAGTTTTCTAAGAAACTGCCAGATATGTCTTCCAAAGTGGTTGTACCATTTTGCATTCCCACCAGCAATGAATGAGTTCCTTTTGCTCCACATCCTCCCCAGCGTTTAGTGTTGTCAGTGTTTTGGATTTTGGCAATTCTAATAGGTATAAGTGGTATCTTGTTTTAATCTGTAATTCTTTAATGACATATGATATGGAGTATCTTTTTATGTGCTTATTTGCCATGTGTATATCTTTGGTGAGGTGTCTGTTAAGGTCTATTGCCCATTTTTAAAAATCAGGTTGTTTTCTTACTTTTGAGTTTTAATAGTTCTTTGTATATTTTATTTTATTTTATTAACATTTCTTTTTTTTTTAGTAATCTCTACACCCAACATGGGGCTCAAATTCACCACCCTGAGATCAAGAGTTGCATGCTCTCCAATTGAGCCAGCCAGTCACCCCTAATTCTTTATACATTTTAGATAACAGTCTTAAGTCAGCTATGTCTATTGCAGATATTTTCTCCAGTCTGTGGTTTGCCTTCTCATTCTCTTGTCATTGTCTTTGCTGAGCAGAAATTTTTAATTTTAATGATGTACACGGATCATGTTTTTGATCGTGTATCTAAAAAGGCATCTCCATACCAAGGTCATCTGGGTTTTTTCCTGTTTCTCTGCTTTAGCAGTAGTATTGCATGTGTTTGAACCACAATTTCATCTTTTGGAGAGGAGGAATCTGACATATGACCCTAGAAAGGCAGAAGAAAATAAAGAGGAAAGTCCCACATCAGCATACAACAACTATTTTATTACAAATGATTATTTTTTCTTCATTAAAAAGCAGGGAACTTGAAAGGTTAATAATGTTTGATAAATAATTTGCACAATTAATAATGTTGATTGTATACATATTCTCCAGTCAGTTTTAAGAGACATCGTAGAAGACTCTGATTTAAAAGGGGAGATTTTGGGGGGCTCCTGGGTGGCTCAGTCATTAAGCGTCTGCCTTTGGCTCAGGTCATGATCCCAGGGTTCTGGGATCGAGCCCCGCATCGGGCTCCCTGCTCAGCGGGGAGCCTGCTTCTCCCTCTCCCACTCCCCCTGCTTGTGTTCCCTCTGTCGCTATCTCTCTCTGTCAAATAAATAAAATCTTTAAAAAAAGAAAGGGGGGGAGATTTTGGGGCCCCTGGGTGGCTCAGTCAGTTAAGTGGCCTGCCTCTTGATTTCAGCTCAGGTCATGATCTCAGGGTTGTGAGATTGAGCCCTGCATCAGGCTTTGTGCTGGAGCCTGCTTAAGATTTTCTCTCTCTCCCTCTCCTTCTGTACCCCCACCCCAGCTCACACACTCTCTCTCTCTAAAATAAATAAATAAATAGGGAGATTTTCATTTTTCTAGCCTTTTTCTGTTCCATTTGTCAATAGTCTAAATGGATTGAAACACCATGTTTCATAAAGATTCAAAGAAATTATTTGATATTATAGCTACACTAAAGAAGTTTAAAATCCTAAGAGCATTTTTACCCATCATGTTAGACTTTAATAGAGTATTTCAGAATTTAGGGAAACCTATTGAGTGGTAAATTAAAATTAAATAAAAATATTGTTACTGAATCATTAACTTTAGGAGTTATCTAGCAAGTTGCCTTCATGTCTCAGGTAGAAACTGAGATCTAAAGATATTTTAATTTTAGTGCATGGTGTGTGTGTGTGTGTGTGTGTGTGTGTGTGTGTGTGTGTGTTAGGAAAGCTTCAAGACCACCCAGTTAGGATGATTTGCTAGGAGTACTAATAGGACACAGCATATAGTTGTACTAATGGCTATGATTTATTATAGTGAAAGGATACAAATCAAAATCAGCAAAGGGAAAAGGCACATGGGAGAAAGTTCAGGGGGAAACCAGGTGTAAGCTTTCAGAGTCCTCTTTCAGTTGAATCACACCGAAAGTGCTTAATTCCCCTAGCCATAAGTTGTGACAACACATGTGCAATGTTGCCTCTAGGGAAGCTCATTAGAAGGGGTTTTTATTAGGGATTGATGATCCCTCTGCCTAGCATGTGCCAAAGTTCCAGACTCCCAGCAGGAAAGAAGGTAGTCAGCATAACTGGATTGTTTCTATGAACAGTTTAGGTGCGATAATCTGTACCTGATCAGTTAGGGAGGGTGGGAACTCTCCTGAAATCCAACTTCCTAGGCACCAGCCAGCCAAGGGCCACGTTGCTAGTGGGCCTTTTAAGATAGTCATTTAGGCCTGCTATGTTAACTCTTTTCTGCATTCTCCGTGTGTGTGTGTGTGTGTGTGTGTGTATAACACTTAGCATGTAGTGTGCTTTTATTAAATGTTAGCTGTTTTTATTTATTATAGGGATTCTTCATTGATTACTACTGCTTCTATTAATTGTGATCTTCTGCATTCCTAGGAGGTAGGTTGGCCAGTATTTTGATCTTCATTTGATCAATGAGGAGGCCAAGGCAAAGAGAAGCCTTGACACTTAATTGACAGAGCAGGTATCAGAATCTAATATGTTCTTTTTGAAAGTCCATAGGAAAAAGATGGGATTTTTTTTTTTTTTTGCCTTGTTGACATTTCTGGAGGGTATTAGTAAAATAGGAAATAGGATTAAATATTTAAGTTAATGTCATGTTGGACCAATTCATGTTTTATATTTAGCTATATAATTTTTGAACTTTTGGGCACAATGTCATTTAATGTAGCATAGTTCTGTTGGGGCAAAAAGTGATCTTGACTATTTAGCATTTTGTATTCTTAATGAATTAAACATTATTAATCTTAATCCAAGATTAAGCTAATCTATATCAGTACTGATTTTGCTGAATGTAAATTGGTACTTTACTTCTACCCTTTACTCTCAAATTACGTTACATTTACTCTCAAATAAGTCAAGGCATAGTAAGATTTCAGTCACTATGCTGAGTTCCATTTGGCCTTATATATGAACTTTGAGATTTCTTAATAGGTATCCCAAAGTGAATTTAACTTTTCATGTAATATACCTATCAAAGCAGTTGGATCATTATCTTTGTTTCCTGTAAGTTGTACTTGCAAGTAAATCAGACCGAACCACAATTTCTTTATCTTTCCAACACCAGAGAGAATTTTATAGTTATTAAATTCTGTTGTATGCCACTGTACTGGCTGAAATAGTATATAGTATATTCACTGTCAGGACACTCATTTGATGCTCATAATGGCCTGTCATGATAGGTATTAGTCTGATTTTACAGAAGAGGATATAAGTCATAAGTCAGTCTTAACTTATCCAAGGCTCTGGAAACTTCTAAGTTGAGGATCAGGCTTTTAACTTTGTATTATTTACATGATATAATGAAGATGGTAAGGTCTTTGGACATTTTTGTTCTAAATGTTAGCAAGAACCATTTTAGAGAAAGCAAATTATCCAACAGTAATTAAAATTTTCATAGAGGCGCCTGGGTAGCTCAATCGGTTAAGCTTCCGACTCTTGGTTTTGGCTCAGGTCATGATCCCAAGGGTTGTACGACTGAGCCCCGTGTCGGGCTCCACACTCAATGGGGAGTTTGCTTGAAGATTCTCTCCCTCTGCCCTGCTCCCCCCTTCTCTCTCTCAAATACATAAATCTTTAAAAAAATTTTTTTCGTAATTTCTACCAGGCCATCACTAAAAGATTTTTGGTACCTTGTAAATTTATAAGCCTGAATAAGATTATGCTCCTTATGTTGCTCCCCAAATAAAAATATTTAGATTTTTTTTAAAGTACGTAGGGGAAGAATCTTATACTTTGTACCAGAAGAAACTATGATACTTGCTATTATATCTTGGCCGGAGGAAGGTCTTTTCAAATATACAAAATACTGAAGCCATGAAAAAGGACTTTGAGTAGTATAATTACATAAAAATAACCACTATGAGGGGCGCCTGGGTGGCTCAGTTGGTTAAGCGACTGCCTTTGGCTCGGGTCATGATCCTGGAGTCCCGGGATCGAGTCCCACATCGGGCTCCCTGCTCAGCAGGGGGTCTGCTTCTCCCTCTGACCCTCTTCCCTCTCGTGCTCTCTCTCTCTCATTCTCTCTCTGTCAAATAAATAAATAAAATCTTGAAAAAGAAAAATAACCACTATGAGCAAAGTCAAGACAAATGATAAACTAGGAAAAGTGTTGGTAGTCATGTGACATAAGGCTAATTTTCCTTATAGAGAGCTTTAACAAATCAAGAAGAAAAAGTTAATATAAGGAATAAAGGAAATGCATAGGCATTTCATTTCAAAGTAAATGCAAATTACTCAAACATGAAAAGTACTCAATTTCACTCATAAAATGTGTATACAAGATACAGAATTTCACCTGTTAGATTGGCAAAACTAAAAAGTTTCAACACTCATTGTGTTGGAAAAGATATAAGGAGATGACACTCTCTTGCATTGCTGGTGGGGCCTAAGTCAGTATAGGCTACAAAAAGGAAGGGCGACTTGGTATTGTCTACCAAAATTACAAAAGCACATATGCATATATTCTTTGACACAGTAATTCTGATTCCAGCAATTTAATCTGTGAATACACTTGCAAAATGATATACATGCAAGATCATCCATGAGAGCATTGTTTGAATAGTCTTTGGAGATTTAAACTCCCCTTGATATCTGTATTTTGGTCCTCCTTTTTATTCTTAGTATTACTTCGTCTTCTCTTTTTTTTTTCTTGGAGGTTGGTTTATGGCCATTTTATAGTTCTGTCTAAAAGATGGAATCAGCCAGCGCTGTTCATTTTAATCAGCAGAAATCTACTCTGGCAAATTTAAACAGAAAAAGAATTTATTGAGAAAGAATATTGGGTAATCCAGAATAATCAGCCAGGTAGCCAGAAAACTTCGCTTGGAAAATAGCAGCTAGGATCCGAGAGCAAAGTCTGTATGATATGAATTCTTTGAAAGTTCTTCATGACCTGGTGTATTTTTAATTGTTCCTTGTTTACTTTAAGGAATATATATTCTATTTATTGGGTGCATACATATATATAAATATATTAGGATCAAATCTGTTAATTTTGTTACTCAGTTTTTCTACATATTTACTACCTTTTGGTCTGCCTGATCTGTTTTTAATTGTGGTGTGTTAAAACTTCTTGCATTATTTTAACACACCACAATTAAATTATCTTAATTAGTTTTTGCTGTGGTATATGTTCATACAAGTTCATGATTATTATATCTCCTTTTTGGATTGCTTTTCTAATCATTATGTAATTTCCCTCTTTATTCCTATTAATGTTTTTGGTTTTGCCATGTACTAGTTTTGTGGCCTTAGGCAAGTCATTATCTCATTTTCCTTATTGTAAAATGGGTATAATACCTACTTTATAAAATTTCTGTGAGGATTTGCTGAGAAAATATATATGAAGTATTTTACACGTGATAGGTTCTCCATAAATGGATTGAAAGTACTTTTTTGCCTTAAGGGTTCTTTTTCCTCTCTCCTTCTCCTTCTCTATTAAAGTATCAGATTTTAAATACTATTTGCCTATAATTGGAAATGTGCTTAAGGGATATGATTAAAATAGTCATCAGGACTTTTTTTTATAAGTGAGTGAAGGTGGTAGAATGTTTGCCTCCCACACCAGGCATCTGACAATTCTCTAGTACTTGTAGGCCTTTAAGTTACTGTTCCCTGCTTTTGCATTAGAGCCCGTGTTTCTAAGTCTCTTCCACATTTCAGAGGTGTACTAAATAAGAGTCTTCCAGAATAGTTGAGTCAACTGAAAAAGGAAAAAAGTCAACTTTTTAAGGAGCCTACTTTTTTACAATAAATATTTGTCAACCTGAATGGGATATAGAGTTCTTAGTAAGTCTTAAAATTAATACTATATTTTGATCACTACATGTACAAAGAAGTATATAGACGTGTCATGTACATTTAAGGAGGCAGAACTGTGTACTTTCTCCCTCCTTTTTGATCGCATTTAGAACTTGTCTTTTATTCCTATTCTTCATTTGGGTTTTTATCATCTATTTATATTACCAACGCGTGTTGTGTGCCTTCTGTGGTCCTGAATATCTTGGATTTAAAAATATGTAGAGATAAGGGAAAAAAGAATGTCAGCTGAGAAAACAGCACAGAAGGTTTAAAAATATATGGCGTGTGTCTATTGTAACTTGATAGTCAGAGTTAAGAGATCCAGTGCTGGAGAAAGAAGAAATTGTGATGAAGTTGTGATTCATCTTTGGAGAGCCTTGAATGACGGGTTGAAGAGTTTTGACTTTATTCTCTAGGCCAGTGAAAACCGCAAAGGCTTTAAGGATAAAAAATCAGGTTATATACCGAAAATGTTTACAGGTTGTATGCAAGAAAATACTCTGCCGGCAATATTGAAAAAGAGGAAAATACAGTATTATGAATAAAACTTTAGCTCGTTTAGAATGTTACTTGGTAACATTGAACTAAGCTTTAAATAGGATTTTTTTCTTAAGGTCCTTTAACATGTGACTTTATCAGTGAGGCTCCTTCAGACCGTTCTTTATAAAATAATCTTTTTCTTTCATTCTACATTTATTTTTCTCTGTAACACTTTGTACTACCAGTTGTATTATATGCACACACTTGTTGGTTTATTGCCTGTAAGATTGTAAACTCCATGAGAGCAAGGGCTTTATTTGTTCAGTGCTTCTCCCCAGTGCTTAGAACTTTAATAAATATTTGTTAATGAGTGAATGAATATTCAAATTAAGATGACCACAATTTTTTATGTGGTTTATAACGTGGGGACAGCAGTAGAGTAGGGTTTTGGGTTCTTTCCTAGAAACTCCTGTTAAAAAGTGTTTTCTTTTCCCTTTCCTCCAGAGTTTATATTCAGAGCACCAATCAAGTTAAGCAAGCCTGGAGAACTTCGTGAGGAATATGAAAGCCTGAGAAAGGTACAGTATAAACGTGATCACACCACTCATTTTCTTAAAGTAAATTGAAATGATGACATTAAAGAATACTTGGTGGGAGTTTTTGAAATTTACAATGCAGAGCCTGTCTCCATACTACGTTATACTGTAGCTTTAATAGAGGTAGAGTAAACCTTAACTAAGAACCCCTTTTTAACTGTCCTTTCATAGATGAAACTGTAGCTCACCTGGCCTGTCTTATACCTGCCACAATAACTGGCCACCAAGAGGGGTATTCTTGGCATTTATTTACTTACTTACTTATTTAGATTTATTAGAGAGAGAGAGAGAGAGAGCGCACGTGCTCCAGTGTAGGGAGGGGCAGAGAATCTCAAGCAGACTCCCTGCTGAGCCCAGAGCCTGCCACAAGGTTTGGGGGGAGGGCTCCATGAGGGGCTCCAATCCCACAATCCGTGAGATCATGACCTGACCTGAGCCGAAACCAAAAGTTGGATTTTTAACCGAGGGAGCTACCCAGGTGCCCCTATTCTTGGCATTTAAATCTTGGTTAAAAGCCAGCATTTAAGCTCTAATAATGTATTATTTTTCCTTATCTTGCAAGGTTCCTCTAATTCCGTGAAACTGATGTTATCTTTTGTTGCTTTTACTCTGTTACGTACTACAGAACTGTAGCTTAGGACAGTAAGGGGGGTAGTAAAATAATTTTCTAGGTAGAGAACATTTACCACCGGGAAAGCTTTTAGCTATGTCCCCATCGTCTTATTTTCAATGTTTTCAAGCTTATTGTCTGTGAATCACTTAGAGAATTAAGATGTCAAAAAGGCTGGTAATAAGTATGTCACAAGATTTGTTATCATCCTTCCCCAGCCCTTGCCCGACACCACCATACCTTACCTACCTTCGTAAATTATTCTACATGTGTATATTTAGTATTTTGTAAAGGTAGTCCACTTAATCTGAATCAGATATCATCATAAAACAGGTGAGACAATAACATTGTGGCATTTTACACTGAATGAAAAAAATCAATGTTTAAAAAGGTCGTGTTAAAGAGAAAATAGAGAACTTTGTTTAATTACCGTACATTCTTTGACTTTCTCTTTTAAATGAGAGTGTCAAATGTTAACTTGGGTCCCCATGCTCCTTTTATATTGGAATTGTGAGAGTGTTTTTGGTGTTTAAATCACTTACAAAGCTTTTTTCTACATAGGAAGGAATTCTTTATGGGGACCACATCAAAAGAACCACAGATTCCTCTTAAATGAAATTCCAGAATCTGCAGCTATTTAATTCTGATATACCTTTTTACAAACTTGGAGAATATGGAAATTTTAAAGCTATCAGCTTCAAGATAAAGAGAAGACAGGGAGTTGGAGGTAGAAAAAGGAGGTAAAACAGAATGCATAGTAAGAGTAGAGGTTTTTATAAGCTTTGGGAGAGAGAAAGAAACCTTGGGAACTGTGCTGTTACTCCTTTTAGGAGGGAGGGACAGAAAAATGGTCTGAAAAGCATTTTAAATGGCAGAATGATGTTAAGTGAAGTTAGGACAGTCTTACCCTATGTAAACTGGATTGGGTTTGAAAAATATTCACCTATGTTATTTGGGTTAAATGAAGGACATATATAGCTCCTCCCCCCAACTCCAAGTGCCCAAGTTGCTGGCATCCATCGTACAACATGGAAAATGGAAATTCAAGTCAGAAAATCAAAGGGCTCTATATGGCATATCTATACAGTGGAATAATATTCAGCAGTAAAATAGAATGAATTACTGGTACATGCTACCACTTGGGTGAACCTCAGAAAGATGCTAAGTGAAAAGAATCAGATACAAGGGACCACATATTGTATGATTACACTTATAGGAAATGTCCAGAATATGCAAATGTAATGAGACAGACAGGAGACTAAAGGTTGGTTGAGGGGCGCCTGGGTGGCTCAGTCGGTTAAGTGACTGACTGCCTTCGGCTCGGGTCATGATCCCGGGGTCCTGGGATCGAGCCCCGCATTGGGCTCCTTGCCCTGCGGGGAGCCTGCTTCTCCCTCTCCTTCCCACTTGTGCTCTCTCTCACTCTGTCTCTCTCTCTCTCTCTCAAATAAATAAATAAAATCTAAAAAGAAAAAAAAATTTAAAGGTTGGTTTAAATAGGGGGTGGGAATGAGGGTTAACAATAAAAGGGCATGAGCGATTTAATTGCAGTGGTGAAGATTTTTAAAACTGATTTATGGTGTGTTCCACAACTTGGTAAATTTACTAAAAGTCACCGAATTATACATTTGAGGTAGATGAATTACATAACATGTAAAATATGCCTCAATAAAGTTGTAGAAAAAAATTAAAAGGCACTAGACATTTGGATGGAGACCTTGGTAGAGAAAAGGTGTCTCGTAGAGTATGTATTTTCTAAAACAAAACAAAGTAAATATCTATATTACTGGATGAATATTTAGGGAAGGAAAATCCTTAAAAGTTTCTGTAAGCAGGGCACCTGGGTGCCTTTGGCTCAGGTCATGATCCCAAGGTTCTGGGGTTGAGCCCCATATAGTCCATGCTCTGCTCAGCAGGGAGCCTGCTTCTCCCTCTTCCTCTGCCCCCTCCCCCCGCTCATGCGCTATCTCTCACTCTGTCAAATAAATGAATAAAATCTTAAAAAAAAAGTTTCTACAAGCAAGAGTTGGTGAGTGGAAATTAGTTCTACACAATTCATCATTACTATTTTGGTGCATAACACATGCTAGTAATATACTTTTTATGTGGTATATTTTATTTTGTTTAAGAGAGAATAAAAACTTTTGTAAGGGCTATAAAAAGTTAATAAGAATTTTATTCTTCTAATTCTAGTTCTTTTAAAAGATATTTACTTAGTAATCATAGATCCTCCTACCTGCAAGTAGTGTTACACTTACTAAGGTTACTGTGAGTTTCTAAATTGTATGATTCTGTGGATTTATATTTCTGAATATGTTTAAAGTTTTCTTCTTGCCATATATCATAGGTAATTTTGTTTTCTTAATAAGAAAAACAAGGCAGGAATATGTAAAGCAAAATGTGAAAGTTCCTCTTTTCCTTATTTCTCATTCTCTTCACCATAGTTAACTAGTATCGGCAGTTTAGTGTATATCTTAGGTCCTTTATATACTTACACACACACACATACACATATGCTTTAGTCTTTTTCAGTATAAATGAGATCATTATGTATATTGATTTATACATCAGATATTTTTTGTGTCCCTACTGTGTGCCAGGCATTGGGGATATGGTGTCGAAGAAGACACCCAAGGTCTTTGCCCAGGGAGATTACATTCTAGTGCAGAAGACAGTAAATAATTAGCAAAGAAATACTTACTATATATTAATAAGGTAGGATCAGAAGAGTTACAGGGGAATGGAGAGGAATTCAATTTAAAAAGAGACACAAAAAGACTGTAATCAGGAAGGTCTCTCAGAGAAGGCAATGTTTGAGTTGCTGTCTGGAAGAAGTAAGGTAGCAAGCCAAGTGAAGGTATGAGGAAAGAAGATTCCAGGCAAAGGAGCAGCGAATTCAAAGACCCTGAATAGAAACAAGTTCGGCTTGTTCAAGGAACAGTGTGGCTGGAGCTCGAGTGTGCAAGTCGTGGGTGGAAGGGTGGTATGGGGATTTGGTAGGAGATGAGTTGGGAGAAATAGAAGGGCCAGATCAAAGAAGGCCTGGTTGACCTGTTAAGGAACCTAAATTTATTTTAAGTGTGATGGGAAGCCAGTAAGATGATCTGACTCATACTTTTTTTTTCCTTTAAATTTTTTATTGTTATGTTAATCACCATACATTACATCATTAGTTTTGGATGTAGTGTTCCATGATTCATTGTTTGTGCATGACACCCAGTGCTCCACGCAGAACGTGCCCTCTTTAATACCCATCACCAGGCTAACCCATCCCCCCGCCCCCCTCCCCTCTAGAACCCTCAGTTTGTTTTTCAGAGTCCATCGTCTCTCATGGTTCGTCTCTGACTCATACTTTTAAAGGTCTCTCTGGTTGCGCTGTAGGGAATAAACAGTAATGGGCCTAGGAGTTAGGAATTGTATTTACTGTGAATAGTAGAGACCCAAAAATAATGACCCAAACAAATTAGGAGTTTTATTTTTCTCAAGTAACAAAAACCAGATATAGGCAGCCTAGGGCTGTTACGGCAGCTTCATGACATCAGGAGGTCAGGTTCCTTTTGTCTTTCTGTTTAGACATCTTCAAGTGTGCCTGTTTATTGTACTGTGGGATGGCTGATCCTTCTCTAGAATCACATCTAGACAGAAGGTAGGGGGAGAAAGGCACATATCAGCGGAATTGTTTTATTTAAACTTTTAAAAATCTTTATTTTATTTTTTTTAAGCTTTTATTTATTTGTCAGAGAGAGAGAGAGCACAAGCAGAGGGAGCAACAGGCAGAGGGAGATGGAGAAGTAGGCCCCCCACCGAGCAAGGAGCCCGATGTGGGACTCGATACCAGGATCCTGGGATCATGACCTGAGCTGAAGGCAGACGCTTAACCAACTGAGCCACCCAGGCATCCCTGGGTTTTTTTTTTTAATTTAATTTTATTATGTTATGTTAATCACCGTACATTACATCATTAGTTTTTGATGTAGTGTTCCATGATTCATTGTTTGTGTATAACACCCAGTGCTCCATTCAGTACATGCCCTCTTTAATACCCATCACCAGGCTAACCCATCCCCCGACCCCCCTCCCCTCTAGAACCCTCAGTTTGTTTCTCAGAGTCCATAGTCTCTCATGGTTTGTCTCCCCCTTCGATTCCGCCCCCCTTCATTTTTCCCTTCCTACTATCTTCTTTTTTTTAAACATACACTGTATTATTTGTTTCAGAGGTACAGGTCTGTGATTCATCAGTCCCACACAATTCACAGCACTCACAATAGCACATACCCTCCCCAATGTCTATCACCCAGCCACCCCATCCCTCCCACCCCCCACCACTCCAGCAACCCTCAGTTTCTTTCCTGAGATTAAGAATTCCTCATATCAGTGAGATCATATGATACATGTCTTTCCCTGATTGACTTATTTCACTTAGCATAATACCCTCTAGTTCCATCCACGTCATTGCAAATGGCAAGATTTTGTTTTTTTGATGGCTGCCTAATATTCCATGGTATGTATATACCACATCTTCTTTATCCATTCATCTGTTGATGGACATCTTGGCTCTTTCCATAGTTTGGCTATTGTGGACATTGCTGCTATAAACATTGGGGTGCATGTACCCCTTCGGATCCCTACATTTGTATCTTCGGGGTAAATACCCAGTAGTGTAATTGTTGGGAGATACGGTAGCTCTATTTTCAACTGTTTGAGGAACCACCATACTGTTTTCCAGAGTGGCTGCACCAGCTTGCATTCCCACCAACAGTGTAGGAGGGTTCCCCTTTCTCCGCATCCCAGCCAACACCTCTCGTTTCCTGACTTGTTAATTTTAGCCATTCCGACTGGTGTGAGGTGGTATCTCATTGAGGTTTTGATTTGGATTTCCCTGATGCCGAGTGATGTTGAGCACTTTTTCATGTGTCTGTGGCCATTTGGATGTCTTCTTTGGAAAAATGTCTGTTCATGTCTTCTGCCCATTTCTTGATTAGATTATTTGTTCTTTGGGTGTTGAGTTTGATAAGTTCTTTATAGATTGTGGATACTAGCCATTTATCTGATATGTCATTTGCAAATATCTTCTCCCATTCTGTCGGTTGTCTTTTGGTTTTGTTGACTATTTCCTTTCCCGTGCAAAAGCTTTTTATCTTGATGAAGTCCCAATAGTTCATTTTTGCCCTTGCTTCGCTTGCCTTTGGCGATGTTTCTAGGAAGAAGTTGCTGCAGCTGAGGTCGAAGAGGTTGCTGCCTGTGTTCTCCTCTAGGATTTTGATGGACTCCTGTCTCACATTTAGGTCTTTCATCCATTTTGAGTCTGTTTTTGTGTGTGGTGTAAGGAAATGGTCCAGTTTCATTCTTCTGCATGTGGCTGTCCCTGGGTTTTCTTTTAAAGAGCTTTCTCCAAAGCCCCACCCAGTGACTTCATGTGTGCTTCATAGTCTAGTGTCATAGATTGTCTCTAGCTGCCAGGGAGTCTGGGAAGCAGTGTTTTAGCTGGGTACATTAACTTCCCAAGTAAAATCTGGGTTCTCTTGGAAAGGAACTAGAGAACGGATAATGGGTTAGGTAGCTAGCAGCCTGTTACTCATGGGACAAGAATGGAAATAAGACCAATTAGGGCACTTTTGGATTAAACAGTATGTTGGGTTTAAGCAGGGTTAGGGCTTTACTTAGAAGTATGATGGAAGGAGAGATGCAATGGACAGGAAATTGTATACAAGGAAGTTGTTTTGTTTTGGACCGTGGTTTTTAAGGAGGTTGTTTAAGGAGAGAATTGAGATGATGACATGATGGGCAGTGAAAGCGTGGTAGGGTCAATGGATTGAGGTTTTGATGGTGATAGAGAATTGTAAAAGTAGGATCACTAGCATACCAGTCAAGCTGGGAAGCTAGGGAGTGATGGTCTAAATGTGAGAGGCTCAAAAGTGAGACCGGGAGGTAGTTAGTTACTGGACCAGAGAATGTTTATAAGAGTATGATCAGGGAGTAGACAACTGAAGTAGGATAGAAGAAAAGACTTATTTAGGAGGAAGTAAAGGAACTGTGAGAGTATACTCATACTGAATTCTTTAGGAATGATCATTGGAGTAGTTGGAGAGAAACATAAGTGCTAAGTTTTTCTGTGAATAAGGGGAATTGACAAAGAGATAGGTAGGTGTCTACCGCAAAGAGGGCTTGTGGGTGTTACAGTCTGATGGTAAATGTTTCAGAGAAGCTAGGGTTTTTGAGGAATAGTATGATCTCTTATGTAACTTGCTCTTTTTTTTTTCACTACAATATGTGGTTTTTTTTTTTTTTTGTGGGAGGTAAGGCTTTCGTATAGATATTCTTCATCCTGGATGGTATTTCATAGTATGGATGAGGCATAATTCACTTAACTATTCCATTATCATCAGTCATTTAAATTCTTTCCAATTTCTCCCAGTTTTAAAGAGATGTTATACTGAATACACATGAATATATGTGAGCAAATACTTCCTTTAGTTTAGATTCCTAGAATTGAAAGTTCAGGGTCAAATGGTATATACACTTCGTATTTTGGTGGATATTAACAAATTGCCTTTTATTTTTTTAATTAAGATTTTATTTATTTATTTAAGAGAGAGAGAGAGCCAGCACAAGTGAGGGGAGGGGCACAGGGAGAGGGAGAAGCAGACTCCCCGCTGAGCAGGGAGTCTGACATATGGCCCTCCATCCCAGGACCCTACGAAGCCTGTTAACCAACTGAGCCACCCAGGTGCCCCAATAAATTGCCTTTTTAAAAAGACTTTTTCAACTAACACTCTCACCAACAGTAAAAGAGAGTCCCCTTTCTTTAAATCTTTGCCAAACTTTTATCATGATTTTTTTTTAATTTTTTTTTTTAAGATTTTATTTATTTATTTGAGAGAGAGAGAGAATGAGAGAGAGAGAGCACGAGAGGGAAGAGGGTCAGAGGGAGAAGCAGACTCCCCGCTGAGCAGGGAGCCCGATGTGGGACTCGATCCCGGGACTCCAGGATCATGACCTGAGCCGAAGGCAGTCGCCCAACCAACTGAGCCACCCAGGCGCCCTATCATGATTTTTAATATTTTGCTAATCTGCTAGATAAAAATGATATCTCATTGTTTTAATTTACATTTTCCTGATTACTAGCTAGGAGGAGCATCTTATATTTGCTGGTCATTTATATTTTTTCTGTGCATTGCTTGTTCACAATCTTTGAATGTGAAAACCAGTTCTGTCTTTAGAGCATTTGTAAACTTGACTACTAATGGCATGCTTTTTTTTTCTGTGCTTTTATAGATGTATTATATTGAAAAAAGTTTCTGTCTTCTTTTTTCCCTGACATTTTATGGGGTTTTTAAGTGGAAGGAGAAAATTAGCATGTGCTCAGTCCTCTATCTTGTTACATTGCTTGAGGAAATAATTTTGTTGTATTCATTCTTTAATATGTGTGTGTATGTATATGTATATACGTGTGTGTGTGTATATAGTGTATGTACACATTCTTGTTATATTCTTGTCTACAGTAAATGTTGAAATCAAAAAATAAATTTAGCAAGAAATTATTTCAATATTGCTATCTTTGTTTCTATTCTATGTGAGACCATTAGTCATTTTTGTCTTTTGAAAAAATTGATTCATCTCTGTACATTCTATTTATTGGTTGGATTAAACTTATTATTTACACCATTATTTCTTCTGCTTATATAGTTTGTTAGATGCTTAATTTTGACCACGTGTTTAAATAGTTGCTTTATGTTAGAGTTAGGAAACATAATCCACATGCTCTTGTTTGTCTTCTTTGAATCATTGGACTCTGAAAGGTTGAAAGTAGGGGGAAAAAACAGCCTCTGCTTCTAGACTGCTTATCTCCCTGGTTTCTGTAGTGGGAAAGGTGAACTGTTCTCGATAATTTTGTGGGTCACATGAGTGGTTTAGGCTTTCTCTGAACTGGTTTACTGACCTATCCATTTTCTTTTTTCTCCCTCCCTAATGGTTCATTTTTGAGGAGTATTTTTCTCCCCATTGCTGGTTGACTTATTCAAGTAGTAAGCATGCAGTTCTTAGTCCTTAGAGCACAGGGTAATCAGATACGGTCAATGGGTTACTGAAGTGAATAATGTCTCTATAAGGCAGACACTAACTTTTGTGAAGGAATTTTTAAAGGTAAGTAAACTTTTAGGATGTAATTGTTTTTGAAATTATATATCTTTAAAGTCTCTTCTGTTGGGGCGCCTGGGTGGCTCAGTCGGTTAAGCGACTGCCTTTGCTCAGGTCATGATCCCAGGGTCCTGGGACTGAGTTCCGCATCAGGCTCCCTGCTCAGCGGGGGAGCCGGATTCTTCCTCTGCCTGCTGCTCCCCCTGCTTGTGCTCTCTCTCTCTCTGACAAATAAATAAAATAAAATCTTTAAAGTCTCTTTTATTATCTTTATGCCATGAACTTAAAATATAATGCACTTTATTAAAACTAGAACGTTTCATGGAGAGCCTGGGTGGCTCATTCGATTAAGTGTCTCCCGCTCAGGTCATGATCCCAGGGTCCTGATCCGGCTTCCTGCTCATCGAGGAGCCTGCTTCTCCCTTTGCCCCTCCCCCTGCTCATGCTCTCTGTCTCTCTCTCTTTCTCTCTCTAGAACATTTCACTTAAATCTGTTTGGCTATTCATTGCATCATGAGCTGAACGTTGAGCTGGCCTTAGGCACCCCCCACCTTTTTAAAAATCTGCTTATTTTAAAAGGAGCTTGTATTTACCTACAAAGTTTAAAATATGTTCTGGCACACTTCAGAAGCAGCAGAGTGCTCGTTTAAATTTTTCTTTCCTATTAGATTGTAAAATCTTTCAAGGTGGATCTGTTTGTTTAGTCTCTTTAACTCTCCACTGCCTGTAAGATACTGTCATCTCTACTGATCCATGGGACGTACGGTCCATGACCCCCAGTGGGTGCCCGAAACTGTGGATGGTACCAAACGCTGTATATACTGTGGTTTTTCCTGCACATACATATTTATGATAAAGTTTAATTTATAAATTAGGCACAGTAAGAGATTAACAATGATACCTGATAATAAAATAGAGCAATTATAACAATATACTGTAATAAAAGTTCTGTGAATGTGGTCTCTCTCTCTCTCTCAAAATATTGTTCTGTACTTACCCTTCTCATGATAATGTAGATGATAAACTACCTACGTGATGAGATGAAGTGAGGTGAGTAGGCACTGACTGTGATGCAGCATTAGGCTGCTATTGACCTGATGATATGTCAGAAGGAGGATCATTTGCTTCCAGACTGTGGTTGACTGAAACTGCCCACAGCGAAATCTTGGATGGGAAGGGAGTAGGGGTGGTTTACGGTAGTATCTTGCACATAGGTAGTCACTGAATGCTGACTGAATCGATTGGTCAGTCATCTAGTTTGAAAGTTCCTTCTTTTAAGATAAATGACTCGTGTAGGGATATATAGCTGGCACACAATAGAACTAGATATGTTTGAAGATTTCTAGAGTTCTTTTTGCTACAATATTTGTTATTTTTTTCTTATTCCTCGGAAGTGTTATTTTGTAATCTTTGTGGAAATGCCTGCTTTTGGCAGGTGCTGATGTGCCTATTTCTAGAACCAGAAAATAGATACAGTATCTCATAGTACATCTTTAAGGGAAGGTAAGCTATGTGGTATTAAGAAGGAAAAACTCTCAAAACAATAGTTGTAATTTTGACTGCCTGAGGGAAGAACAGTTAGCCATTGCTGAAAAATCTAAAAATGTTAAACCTGGTTGTTTTCTTCTTTTGCTACTTGCAACTATTCAGACAAGGTCAGGAGCAACTTTATCAAGGAAAGACTTTTCAAAGAAAATAACGTTTGGGAAAGTCAAAGCCTGATCAAATGTAATTAAAATAGCAGGCTATTCAAGTGATTTCTGCCATGTGCTGTCTTTCCTTGTCTCTTTGATTTGTGAGAGAAGATCAGTAGTTATAAGATTATTGAATTAGTATAATAGTTTTTATGGTTTAGAGAATAGTTTAAATAAAGTCATTTTAATGCTACTTGTGAAAGCCAAACTAGAGAATTTTGTAGAGCAGTTGCAACTCTTATTTAAAAAAAATATATTTTATGTTGTAAAAATATCTGATTAGTAAAGATTTTAATAAATTAAATTTTTTCCCTGCTTATAAAAGTAAACAGAATTGTAAAAAGGAAAGAAGTTTGGGTAATGAACTTCAGTAATCTTGCCGCCTAATAACCACATTTACATGTTTATCATAAATTTAAGCTTAAGACTTTTCACAAAAGAGATTTGGAATCATACTATACAAGCCATTTTTTAAAAGTATTTTTACTTATTTTTGCGAGAAAGAGAGAGGGAGAGGGGGAGAGGGAGAGCACGAGCAGAGTGAGGGTCAGAGGGAGAAGCAGACTCCCCGCTGAGCAGGGAGCCCGATGCAGGACTTGGTCCCAGGACCCTGGGATCATGACCTGAGCCAGAGGCAGATGCTTAACCGACTGAGCCACCCAGGCGCCCTATACAAGCCATTTTTACTGATCTTTTTATTCAACATATCATATGAAACTTCCCATATCAATAAATTTAGATCCATGCCAACATTTTTAATGATTATATAGAATAACAAAATATCACTGTAATATATCACATATACGCCAATATTTTCCTTAAGCCAAAACCATTCAAGAATGAGAAATAACTTTTAAAAATGATATTTCAAAAGATTCCACAAGATAATTTTTAAAATTTCTCATCTCTAGCCAGATTTGTGTGAAAATTCACAGGTAATCTGCTTTCAGTGGAATTGCAAGCATGGTTATATTTTTCTGGATACAAATGAGAGTTCAAAGTCTCCTTTGCTGCTGCTTACATCTGAGACTCAATTTTTTTGTTTCTCTTAAACTGAAAAATAATGCGTGTGTTCTACAGGTCACAATACAGATGTGGTGTGGATAATTTACACTACGATGAATGACATTATATTATTATGAGTAAGAGCCAACTGTCTGAGTTTAAATCCTGGCTCTGCATGTGAATTCGGGCAAGTTAGCTAGTCTCTCTATGTCATAGTTCTTCATCTGTAAAATGGACACCATAGTACTTAGCTTATAGGGTGATTGTGAAATAGTGCCTGGCACATAGTAATCCATATATAAGGATTATTATTATTCTTTAAAATTTGGAATTCTGAAAAATCTAACACAAAGTAACCCCCTCCATTGCTGCCATGTGTTTGTTTGTTTGAGTGAGCAATGACTGACCATCAAAAAGTCATAGTTGGAAGCTGGAAAGTTTAGTGGTATGAACCAAATGAATTCAAATATTCTTGAACTTTTGAAGAAGGCCTGTCTTTGCCTTTTCATAATTGATTACTTAGAGATCTTTCTTTCTACTTCTCATATGTGAGTTCCCTCCCATTCACTCAGTCTTTTAGCTTGGTAAAAATAGAGTATCTGCTGGTTCAATTTATGTGTAAACTTGAATGCCTGCAATTACTTTTATATGCATTTCTGCATAATGCATGTAATTTAAAACCTGTATTGGAGTAATTTTAAATACTTATTACATAAAGGAGAAAATTTGTAAAATGTTATCTTGGCATAAATATATGTGCTTAATTCTAAACATAACATTAAAATTGAAAGGTGTTTGCGAATTTAAAGTGAAGGGAGTATAGTATCATCAATATGATATCTTTAAAATTAGGTAAGAATCATAAGAGCAAATCAGTTGCTCTGGTGCTATTTATGTGATTGCTCAAGTGGAAATCATGGCTTTAGCCTTGTATGCAAGAGATCATTTGCTATGATTCAGGATGCTGTGAAATGGAAACTGCAGGTAGTCCTAGTTTACCCAAAATGCTTTATTTTTGGTGGCAGCATCAGCAATAATCACCAATTAGACCCTATAGAAGTGGTAACTGTTAGTATCAAATGAGAGTCTAGGAAACAGAAGATACAAAGCATTGACTGCTCTAGACACCAAAGTAAATTAAAATGTTCTGACACTATTTTGATTAACAGGTTCATTATGCTTGAAGTAATGGTTCTGAAGCAGTGGTATTATACTCCTACTTTATCAGCTTATATTCCTTTCATAACCTCCCTAAGAATTTAAAATATTTTTAATACCTTCTATTAAAGAATAAGCCCTACACATCAACAAAAATGTATTCAACCCATTTATTGAGATGGTGATATTTAGTGGGTACAACCTTATGGGCTATAAGTGTATGATTTGTAAAATTGTTAAAAATATGTTGAAAATTAACTTAAAAGATTCCCATTACCACTTGGTGAACGTCATAGGGGTCTAGGGCCCCAGTTTGAGATGCTTTGGCCCAGAGATAACTAGAAAATGTAGAAAATGAGTTAAATGTCTGTAACCCGTATAATTAACTGAATGTTCTCATATATCATCATCTTAATTTATAGGAAAACTTTGCAGGCAGATGAATGAAACACCATGAAGCTGTAGGGTCCTACAGTTGTCACAAACTATTTTTGTAGTCTGTCATTGGGCAGTGGACCATTTTACCAATTCAGATAAGAAAATGAAAAAATTATGGATGAATGAGCTTCTTGTTTTTAAAGTGCCATCAGGCAGCCCTCCTCCCACCAGCCCTGTGTTCTTGGCACTGTCGGGTTGGTTGGTTACCTTCTGTTGTGGATTTGAGAGAAGCTCCCCGAAAGCATGGGGACTAGTCAGTCACCACAACAGTACAGTTTGTATCACAGAGAGTATTTGTTGGAAGGACCTTTTCAAAATCGTTTAGTCCAACCTTATTGTTCACTTAATTGCATTCTACAAGAATGTAAGCCCAATGCGAACCACTTTGTCGTCTTTGATCAGGGCTATATCCTCAGCACTAACAATATGCCTGACATGTAGACTCTAGTGTTCTGTAATTATTTGTGAAACTGAGCTTTCTGAACACAGATACCAGTCTAGAACTCAAGCAGGAGAGGGGAAATCAGGGATGAATAGGACACAGTTCCGTGGTCCCCTTCAAAAGAAGCTCATAGTGTCTAGGGGCCAAGAGATTTGAAAACAAGAAACTAGATGCAAGTAATTTATTAAAAAAAATCCATGATGGGGGGTGAGGGGATGGGTTAGCCTGGTGATGGGTATTAAAGAGGGCATGTTCTGCGCGGAGCACTGGGGGTTATGCACAAACAATGAAGCATGCATGGAACACTACATCCAAAACTACTGATGTAATGTATGGTGATTAACATAACAATAAAAATTTAAAGTAAAAAAAGAAAGAGAAGAGAGTCCATCCTAATGATAAAAAAAAAATCCATGATAGAAGTACTTTCTGGATGTTATTAAATATACCTGAAAATATATATGTGTGTGTGTGTGTGTGTGTGTGTGTGTGTTTTATTTTATCTCTAAGCATGGCTAGTTAACATTCGAAGTACTCATAGGGAATACACACTTTGATTATGGAGCCCTCGAAAGACTGTAATCAGAACCTTCACTTCATAGACTCTGATAAGCCCTTCTATTATTTCTATAATCATCTAGCGCCTGAGGTTTGTTAACTAGCATAACAGATGTTAGAAATGATTTCAAAATTTTTAATTTTTGTAATATTCAAACAAATATAAAAGTGAAGAGAACAATAAAATGAATGCCTGGATACTGGTTACCCAGATTCTACAATTTTAAAGATAATTTTTCATGGTGAAACGAGTATTGTTCAAGACAGATGGATTAGCTACAAATATTGCACAGGCATTTCCGCCCTTGCATGAGTAGGATTTAAGAATCTCACATTTAGTGAGCTCAGTAGTCTGTTCTATCTATGGAACATTGCCCTGTGGCAGGAATTTTGTTTGGCTTTGTGTTTAGCTGTTAGTGGAAAATTCACTTACCTGATTCTGACCAGATTAGTTGAATCCTGCTTCTAAAACATTGCCTTGAGTGAACCTATCATGCAAGATATTTATTGTGGTATCTAAGAGGATAGAAAGCTGGCTGGAACTTCATGATACTTACGGAATAGGTTATATGACACTTAACATTTTTTAAGTGCTATAAAATATATATAACATAAAATTTGCCATTTTAACCATTTTAAAGTGTACAGTTCAGTACCCTTAAGTACATTCACAGTGTTGTGCAACCAGTACTGCTATCTTTTTTTCATCACTCCAAACAGAAACCCTGTACCCATTAATCAATATCTCCCCATTTCTCCATCCCCCCTAGCCCCTGGTAACCTCTAACCTAACTTCCTATTTCTACGGATTTGCCTATTCTAGATTTGTAAAGATTTTATTTATTTATTTGTCAGAGAGAGAGCACAAAAAGGGGGAGCGGCAGACAGGAGAGGGAGAAGCAGGCTTCCCACCGAGCAGGGAGCCCGATGCAGGGCTCGATCCCAGGACCCTGGGACCATGACCTGAGCTGAAGGCAGACGCTTAGCAACTGAGCCACCCAGGTGCCCCTTGCCTATTCTAGATTTGTAAATGGAATCATACAGTATTTGTTCTTTTGGTCTGCTTATTTCACATAGCATAATGTTTTGGAGGTTTGTCATGTTGCATGTTTTAGTACTTCATTTCTTCTTGTGGCTGAATAACATACCATTTTTGGACATATCACATCTTGTTTATCCAGTCATCTCTTGAACACTTGGGTTGTTCCCACTTTTTGGCAGTTGTGATTAATGCTGCAATACACATTGGTGTATGAGTATTTGTTTTGGGTTTCGGTTTTCAGGTTTTTTGGGTATATACCTAGGAGTAGAATTACTGGGTCATATGGATAATTGTAGTTTCAATTTTTTGAGAAATTGTCAAAACTTTTCCATAGCAGCTGCACCATTTTACATTCCTACCGGCAAAGTCTGAGGGCTCCAATTTCTCCACATTCTTGTTGGTACTTGTTATTTTTTCTTTAAAAATGTTTTTATGATAGTCATTCTGATGGGTATCTCATAACGATTTTGATTTGCATTTCCCTAATGAATAATGATGTTGAGCACCTTGTCGTGTGCTTATTGACCATCTGTATCTCTTTGGAGAAATATCTATTCAAGTCCTTTGCTTACTTTTGAGCTGGGTTGTGTTGTAAGAGCTCTTTATGTATGTTGACTGTTAAATCCTTATCAGTAATATTATTTACAAATATTTTCTCCCACTCTCTAGGTCATCTTTTTACTTTATCAATAATGTCCTTTGCACAAAGTTTTTAATTTGGATGAAGTCCAGTGTATCTCTTTTTTTCTTTTCTCTTTGGCTTTTTGAATCGGCACAGTTACATTGAGATTCATTCACTTTGTTGCATGAATCAGTACTTTATTTATTTTTTTTTTTGCTGAGTAGTATTTCATTGTATGGATATGTCACAGTCTGTTTACCTTGTATGCCCATTGATCAACATTTGGGTTATTTCCAGTTCTTGGCCATTACAAATAAAGCTGCTATGAACATTCATGTATGTCTTTGTATAGATAAATCTTTTTCTCTTATAAGGGAAAATATTTAGGTGTGAAATGGCTGGATCATATGGTAGATGTGTGTTCTGTTTTTTAAGAAACTGCCAAACTTTTCCAAAGTGGTTTTACTATTTTAACTCCTACCCTTAGGGTATGAAAGTTCTGGTTTCTGTCAATCTTCACCAACATTTGGTATGGTTAGTTTTTTAATTTTAGCTATTCTAATTGGTGTATAGTGGTATTTCATCGTAGTTTTAAAAATTTGCATTTCCCTAATGACTAAAGATGTTGAACATCTTTTCATGTGTTTAGTTGCTTTCCATGTATTTTCTTTGGTTTAATGTCTGTTCAGATCTTTTGCCTTATTTTTAAAGTCAGTCATGAACTTTCTTGCTTTTCAATTTTGAGTGATCTTTGTATATTCTGGATACAAATCTTTTATCAGGTGTATGCTTTGCAAATGTTTTTCTCAGTCTGTGTCAGTGTTTTCATTCTCTTAGAATCTTTTGAAGAGCAGGAGCTTCTAACATTCATGAAAGATAGTTTATAAGTTTTTTTCTCTTTGTAGATTGTACTTTTAGTGTTATATTTAAGAATTCTTTGCCCAGCCTGAGTTCACAGAGATTTTCTCCTATGTTTTTCTCCTGGAAGCTTTTTAGTTTTAGACTTTACATTTAGGTCTATGATCCATTTCGAGTTAATTTTTATACATGGTGTGAGTATAGATCCAAGTTCCTTTTTGTGCATATGGATATTAAGTCGTTCTAGTAGTGACTATCCCTTCTCCATTGGATTGCCTTTGTACTTTTGTCAAAAATCAGTTGTCTATATATTTGTGGGTTTATTTCTAAACTCTATATTCTATCTGTACCATTGATCTGTTTATTTTTATACCATTACCATGCTGTTTTGATGGAATATTGTAGCTTTATAACAAGTCTTGAAATCTGGTCGTACTAATCCTCCAAATTGTTCTTTTCCACTTTTGCAAGTTATCTTGGCTGTTCTTCCTTCTCTATATAAGCATCTGAATTTTAGTATCAGCTTGCTAATTCCTACAAAAAAAGCCTTCTGGGATTTTGATTGGGATTGCATTGAATCTATAGATCAATTTGGGGAAAATTGGCATCTCAATAATATTAAGTCTTCAGACCCATCAACATGATATATCCTAATTTTTTAGGTCTTCTTTAATTTCTGTCAACAGTGTTTGTGTTTGCAGTTTCCACATCTTTTGTCAGATTTATCTTAGGTATTTCACATTTTTGACATTATTGTAAATGGTATTTTAAAATTTTCATTTTCTCATTGTTCATGCGAGTACACGAAAATACAATTGATTTTCATATTTTGCTCTTCTATCCATTGTATCCTAGAACCTTGCTAAGACTCATTTAGTAGTTCTAGTAGCTTTTTCGTAGATTCTAGTGGATGTTCTAGGTGGAGGATTATGTTGTCTGTGAATAATGAATGTTATTACTGGGGAACTTTACTACCAGATTTCAGGAATTGCTATAATGCTAGTCATTAAGACAGTATGGTATTGGCATAAGGAAAAGACATACAGAGCAATGGAATAGAATAGAATATAGTCCTGGAATAGACCCACTCATATATAGTCAACTGATGTTCATAAAGGCACAAAAGTAATTCAGTGACAAAAGAATAGTCTTGTCCACAGTTGTGCTGGAACAAACTGAATATCCTCTGAATATGTAAAAGTGAATCTTTTTTTTTTTTAAGATTTTATTTATTTATTCATGAGAGACAGAGAGAGAGAGAGGCAGAGGCAGAGGGAGAAGCAGGTTCCCCGCCGAGCAGGGAGCCCGATGTGGGACTCGATCCCAGGACCCTGGGATCATGACCTGAGCCAAAGGCAGACGCTTAACCGACTGAGCCACCCAGGCGTCCCAGTGTAAAAGTGAATCTTGATCTCTATACAATATACGAAAATTAGTTCAAAATAGGTCATAGACTAAACTTAAAAGCTAAAATTATGCAGAAGAAGACATAGAAGAAAAAGTTTTGACTTTGGGGTAGGCAAAGATTTTTAGACAGGAACACAAAAAATCCTAATCACAAGAGAAAAAAATTGATATATTGGACTTTATCAAAGTTAAAATTTTTACTTATTAAGGAAATAAAAATTAAAAAAATCAGAAAATATTCTCAAAATGTATATCTAATAATGGACTTGTATCAGAATTTGTAAAGAGCTCTTGCACCTGGCAAGCAATAAGGTTAAAAAAAATAGTAAGAGTGAAAGGTTTGGCAAGACACTTCACAAAAGAAGATATGCTTCTAAACACATGAAAAGATGCTCAGCATAATTAGCCAGCAGGTAAATAGTTATTAAAGCCACAATGGGATGGCCCCTTATAACCTCTAGAATGGCTAAAATTAAAAGGCTGACAATTCCATGAGTGAGAATGAATATGAGACTATGAATCAGCTGAAACTCTCATGCATTGCTAGTGGGAGTCTAAAATGGTATGACCACAATGGGAAACATTTTGACAATTGCGTTACAATTTTAAACATATACTCACTATGTAACCCAGCAATTCCACTTGTAGCTGTTTAGCCAGTCAAAATAAAACATCTGTCCACAAAAAGGTGATTTTTTTTTTAAATTTTATTTTATTATGTTATGTTAGTCACCATACAGTACATCATTAGTTTTTGACGTGGTGATCCACGATCCATTGTTTTCATATAACACCCAGTGCCCATGCAGTCCGTGCCCTCCTTAATACCCATCACCAGGCTGACCCCATCACCCCCTCCCCTCTAACACCCTCAGTTTGTTTCTCAGAGTCCACAGTCTCTCATGGTTCGTCTCTCCCTCCGATTCCCCCCCCTTCATTTTTCCCTTCCTTCTCCTCATGTCCTCTGTGCTGTTCCTTATGTTCCACAAATAAGTGAAACCATATGATAATTGACTTATTTCACGTAGCGTAATCTCCTCCAGTCCCATCCACGTTGATGTAAAAGTTGGGTATTCATCCTTTCTGATGGCTGAGTGATATTCCATTGTATATATGGACCACATCTTCTTTTTTTTTTTTTTTTAAAGATTTTATTTATTTATTTGACAGAGAGAGACACAGCAAGAAAGGGAACACAGGCAGGGGGAGTGGGAGAGGGAGAAGCAGGCTTCCCGCCGAGCAGGGAGCCCGATGCGGGGCTCGATCCCAGGACCCTGGGATCATGACCTGGGCTGAAGGCAGATGCTTAACGACAGCCACCCAGGCGCCCCTGGACCACATCTTCTTTATCCATTCGTCTGTTGAAGGGCATCTCGGCTCTTTCCACAGTTTGGCTATTGCAGACATTGCTGCTATGAACACTGGGGTGCATATGGCCCTTCTTTTCACTACATCTGTAAAAGACATGGTTTTTTTTTTTAGCAGCTTTATTCATAATAGTCCCAAACTAAATACAACCCAAATGTACAACGCTTGAATGGATCAACAAATTTTGGTGCCCCCAGGTGCGCTAGTTTTGACAATTGAAGGGGGCACCTGGGTGGCTCAGTCGGTTAAGAGTCTGCCTTTGGCTCAGGTCATGATCTCAGGGTCCTGGGATCGAGTCCTGCATTGGGCTCCCTGCTCAGCGGGGAGCCTGCTTCTCCCTCTGCCTACTTCTCCCCCTGCTTGTGCTCTCTCTCTCTCTGACAAATAAATAAAATCTTAAAAAAACTAGTAGGCAAAGTAAAGATATTTTCAGGAAAAAAATTACATGGTATTTCTTGGTAGTGTGACTGGGTATGAGATGAATGTACAGAAGTCAATAGTTTTTCTCTGATAATTAGCATCTAAAAACGGAAGCAGTAAAAATCATTCCATTTACAGTAGTGGGCAGCTTCACTTTGGTGCAGCTTGAGATCTGGTTTAGCTCCTACTGCCTGCCTCTTGCTGTTAGAATTGGGCTCTTCTGTTATTGCTGTGGCAGTGCCCACCACGGGAACTTGCTCAAGTTGTACAAGCCAGCGTGAGGGGTATTTAACACCCTGCAGAGCAAACTTTGGTCCATGGGAGGTAGGAGTCAGTAGATATATGCTTCCCTTTTTTTTCTCACTTCAGACTGGCGGGCTTGAGATGCATTTCATGCAATTTCTCATATTGTCTTCTGTAGCCAATTACTGGACCAACTGTCACACCACTTTTATTGGCTTTCTTTCCTTGTTATGTTACTCTGTTCAGCTCCCCATAACAAAGAATTATGTGGCCCAAAAGTACTGAGGTTGAGAAACCCTGGTATCTGAAGACAGTGGTTTGCTTTAAAATTCAAGCTCTTCAGTATTCAATCTCTGCGACTTTTAACCGCTAAGTGTTAATTTTTGTGTCTACAAAATGATAATGATGGATACATACAGAGTCCTTAATGTTTAAATGAGGATAGCTCTATAAACTTAATGCCAGGAACAAAGAAGAGTTCAGTACAGAGCAGCTATTGATATTTCTTTTTCGAGTGTATATGCTATTTTCTGACATGCCCTGAGGCATTTTCCCTGAATATGAAAACTCTTTCCTAGAGACCAAGTTCTCAAGTCCTTATAAAAAGCTATCAAAAGGGACAAGAAAATAACTTTTATAGAACCCAGGATAGAGAAGAAGGAAACAGGATTCATGTGAAGATTTAAATGTATATGTGGGTTTTTCAATTTTGTAAATTTTTAGCTGTGTTAAGATGACAGTGGGTTAGAGACTCAACATTGCAATGGAAAAAGTGGTTTTACCAGCCGTAGTTGTTGTCAGAGTTCATTGTCAAAAATTTTGAGAGCAGCAATAAGTATTATTAGGAAGCAGAAGGATACACTTTAAAATACTGGAAAAAGCAGAGGACATAGTATGTAAACACCATTAAGCACTAAACAAAACACTAAAATATATACAATAGGAAATTTAATAGTTTAAAACAATAGCCGCACGTGTGTGTGTGTGTGTGTGTGTGTGTGTGTGTGTGTGTGTGTGTGTTGTTGGGGGCTATACGGTGCATTTAGGAGGTTAAGTAGCAATCCCTGGCCTCCAGCCACTGTCTACCAGTAGTACCCACCCCCCACACCCTCAGCTGTGACAACCAAAGGTTGTGTCCAGGCATTGTTAGATGTACCCTGGGACTAAAGTCATCTTTGGATGAGAACCACTGAGATAAGCCTAGATTTGAATTCTAGCTCCAGGACTATGGCTCTGTGAATTTGAACACATTACCTAACTCCTAGAACTTAGTTTTCTCACATGAGGCAATGTATATACAATGCTTAGCTCAGCACCTGACACCAAGGACTTCGATAAATGATAGCAATTCTTATGAAGCTAAAACGTGTTCTCTTTTTTGCCACTCTGCCTCCTTATGCTCTGAAAAGAAATGCCCCTTTGTGTAGCCTGTGGTCAATTTGTTGAACAAGAATTTCTCATCTAATATCATCAAAAGTCATTGAGTTTTCACGTGGGCAGTTAGCATAGATTTTAGGTTTGCTTTCTCCCTGGCTATGGATTTGCTTTTGTTCCTTTTGTGTTCTTGTTTGACTTGGGCCGAGTTGGGAGTACATTGTTTCATTTGAGCCTCTTCCTGACATAACATTGTGTATGGTGTTCTTTGTATATTCGTAACCTCTCGAATTAGACTCAGTGTATTAAAGACTAATTCAGGTCTGTAGGAATCAAACCTATAGAAATTGGAAAGATAAGACTAAATCTTAATTGTTGTTTATTGTTATTGTTTTTGCTTTTTAACCCTGAGGCAACAGCCAATGAAAAATATTTGTTCTTTAGCTTTATTTTTTTTTTGCAAATATGATTAAAAATATTAGTAGCCTGTAATTGCTTTGATATACATTATGGCATTTAAGTTTTATTAAAACCCCAGGCAGTGAAAAGAGAATAAAACAAGATTAAGAAAGGAAACTCTTAATGTACTATAAGTACACAGCAAGACACCACATTAAGTACTTCATATTATTATCTCATTTATTTCTTAAAACTATCTGCAAAGTAAGTAGCATTATCCCTATTTTGTAGGTGAGCATCTGATCCGTTCTGATGCTTCATCTGCCCAAGATCATATAGCTGTTAACTAAATGACGGAACCACCAGAACCCAGGTTTTTATTCCGAAGTTCATCTTATTTTCATACCGCCCTGCTGTCTCCCCCAATTTAGGAGCATAGGCCTGTGCCTTAAATTTCTTTGTAAACCATGTATTTTGACCTGCCCTCTGGACCACAAGATAATAGCATAAATTGCAGAACATTGGAACTGTGATAATTTTTTTCTGTTGCCTCTAGGACTGAAGACCTGTCTTGCCTCGCCCAGCTTCTCTGGCCTCCTATGGCCTACATCTCGGCTCTTCTCCTCACTTAATACAGTTATATCTGGTTTATGGGAATAAGGAACGTTTTTAGGTTCAACCTTCTTTGGCTAAGTGAATAAATCTTATTTTTTGATTATGTGTATTCTCTTAGCTTTTACCATTTCATATTGCTCAAGAATGCAGAGCATTTAAATCTTAAGCCCTGCTGCAGTATATGTTCGGCAAGAGTCAAGCAAGTAAAAGCAGACTTACTTGAAAATTAAGAGGGCTTTATATCTAGTAAGAAAAATAGTCTGAAACTGCCATGTGATCTGTTCGTTCTGATAGACTACTGAGTAAAAGATGTTTTGAAGTCTGCCTAAAACTCTCCTTCTCGGTGTGATTTGTATTTTTAGCTGAGAGAGGAGAAGTTACAAGAGGAGAAAACCTCTGAAGATCAAATCCACAAGCTGTTATCGGAGGATACGGAAACAGGGAAAAGGAAAATGGATGACCAGAAAAAGAGAGATGAGCCATTAGTACTGAAGACAGATCTGGAACATGTAAGTACATCACTGTTTTCTGATGGACAGCTGGCTCAAAATCAGTCATTAGCCCAGGTGACACGGGTCTGAAAACCTGTGCTGGTGAGCTGTGAGAGCAGTAATAGTCGCTGACTGTGTAGTGTACCAGGAGTGAAGAACTTAGGGTCCAGATGGGAGCTGGAGAGAATGATTCATGAATGGGACAATAGAGTTGTGTGGGAAGATTAAGGGAACAGTTGGGGAAAAACGTGAGTGAGGGGAAATACCTAGTATAGAATACTACTTGTGGAAATTTGTTACGTATGTTGTCATTTTGACTTATGTGTTGTTACTTGACATTTGAGTTTTGTACATCTTATATCCTCAACTAGGTTTCCTTAAAGCTTGTATTTGATTTCCCTCTATTCTTTTTAATGCCTTAAGCAACACAGTGCTAGATACAAGGTAGGTCTTCAATATTAGATTACTTAGTTTAAACTAACTCTAATTAGGCTTCTAATCTTGCCAAATCTTGCCCGAAGTTTTTTCATTACTTATTTACCAAGCGAATTACTGGAAAAGGTTATAAGTGGTATATTTAATGTATGTAAGAAAGCATTTTTGGAAGGCCCACTGGATACTCAAATGGATAATTACAGTTGAGTTTTTTTCTTTAGTACATCATATTGGATCAGACATTTTCTATGGCTTGCTGTGTGTACTTAAGATAGCTTTAGAGTCATTATCTTTTAAACTAGTTTGTGATTTAGACTTGTTAGTATTTCAGGTTAACTTTCTAATTAGCTGGGATTAATAAAGCTTTACTGTATATAAGACAGACAACATAGAATAGGGGAAAACCAAATCTCTGCACCAGGATTCGGCCCCTTAAACAGGTCCCAGCATTGTAACAGACTGTACAACTTGGGCCAGGTTAGTTAATTTCACTGTGCTTTTGCTTCACTCTTTGCAAAGGCATTTTTCCTGAACTTGAGGAAATGAAATTATTTAAGCTTTCTTGGATCCATGGTATTTGCGCCTGTCAATTGTGTATTTTTGATCCCAGTTATAACAATAATAATTGTTATTATTTAATTCTTGTTAAAAGTAACCACTTGCATTTTGGAGGGTTTCACCCTTCTAAAAGATTCAACTTAACAAACATGAAATGCTTGCGTACTCTTAATGCTCTGTTCATTGGGAACTACAAAAGGGAAAAGACTGGAGAGGATGCAATTTAGCTAAGAAGGCAAGAGTAAAATGTGATAACTTTGTGCATACAGTGTGTTTTCTGACTAATAGCCCCAACTGTGGTCTGTGATCTCTAGACTACAACTCTGCCTCTTCACCCCAATAGGGCTGTGCTTTAGATCCCTTAGGCAAAATGACCCAGAAGGACCTTTCTCTTTAGGACAAGCCGATCTTGACAAAGAGAGCTTACCCTCCGCTGGGGTCCTTTGATAGAAAGAACCTGCTGTTTTTGGCCTTGCCAGATCCAAGTTTCCTCTAGGAAATGATCTCTAGTATTAATTCATGTCAAGGCCAGGAAATGGCTCTAATTATTTTTTCTTTTGCCACTACCAGCATTTTATAATCTTGAAAGGAATGGTAACCTAATTGTAATCTTTTTTTTAAATTTAATTTTATTATGTTATGTTGGTCACCATACAATACATCATTAGTTTTTGATGTAGTGATCCACGATTCATTGTTTTCGTAATTGTAATCTTAAAAGGAATCAGGAAGTATAAATCCTCAGACTTTTTTTTTTTTGCAGTAGTTTCACAAAATTTTATATGCAAAAACACATTGAGTGAAGTTTTAGGTTTTTGTGATTGTACCTCTTTTTCTGTTTGCTTTTGTCTTTTTTGAGGACTTTTAAAGGGCTCTGATTTTGCTTTAAATATGTCTTAAGAGTTTTTGGTATTGGAAAAAGAATTTCATTTAGTCTGCCAAGACTACATTCAAATTGGGACCAAAGAGAGCCTCCAAGAGAGGCTCAGTGGAAAGCCAGCTGAAGGATTGTATTTTATATAGAGAACAATATGATTAGAGCTGAAGTGATCATTTTACTCTCCTGCACCAAAAGACTTGGTGATTCCCCATTTCCTATGGAATTAAATGAAAATTCTTTACCCCAACATTCAGGTCCTTAGTATTGTTCTAACTGATCTTCCCATCCTTACTCATGCCCCTAAATTCTAGGGAACAGAGCTGTTTGTGTTCCCCCAAATATATAACTTTATGCTTTTCCTCCTTAGAGTCTTCGCTGTTGCATTTTCATCTAATTAAAATGCCACTCTGCTTACCTGTTGAAAGGCTACTCATCCCCTCATCCCTCCGTAGCCAGGGCGAAAGCAGTCACCGTCCTGGAACCTGTAGGGATTCCTCACTTGTTTCTCCACTCCTCCCATCTACTCTCTCCCCTCCCAACTTTGTAAACTTGCAGGACTTATTTCATTCTCCATTATGTTATGCTTGTGTACTTGTGTTTATCTACTAGATTTATAAGTTTGTTGAGTAAGGGAAATGTGTCCTAGCTATTTTAAAATCTCCCACAGTATCTTGTATATCACAAGTGTTTGATTCATGTTCATCAAGTTGAATTCAAATGGAGGGAAGAAAGTGCTTATTCTAGAGGAAGATACTACCATCTGTTGTTATCAGTTTGGAGTGGAAATAAAAGACATGACAACTTATGATTTGTTTTGGTACAGTTAATACCAGTAACAGTGTGAATTATTGGAAAACAATTTGGTATAACAGTTAGAGTCATAGCAAAGAGAAAGTGAAAAATTGCTCATCATCCAACAACTTAGAGATAACCCTTATGAACATTTTGGTAACTGTCCTTCTAGACTTCTTTTCTAAGTGCGTATAAAGAAACTTCAAATGTAAATTGAAAGACTCAAAAAGAGTCTAAAATAAAATGAAGGTAACTGAATGAGTATCGACAAGATGGAAAAAGCTGACTCTAGGGGTATTTAGAAGCCCTTGCAGAGAAAGTGGCATATAAGATGCCCCTGAAGGGCCAATGAGTATTTTTTAGGCAAAGAATGTGGAATAGGAGTTACAGGCAAAGGGAATAGCGTGCCCAGAAGAGAGACTTTGAAAGGCTATGATGGTACACGGAGAGTAGAGTAACAAGATTCTATCTGTGTGCTTGGTAGTGCGGTAGGATTAGAGGGAAGGAAGGCTGGCGAGAGCAAGACCAGTAAGTGGGTGATTGCAGCAGTCCAGGCGCGAGAGAATGAGAATCTAAGGAGAGGCGGTGGCAGTGAGTATACCTGGGAAGGCGTTAGATCTGAACGCATTTTAGGAGTAGAGTGGAACCGCCATGGAGGCAGCTTGGAGATGGACACTCTGGATTGAAGTGTTTCTTGATCCCTAGTGTTAGCTACTTATTAACTCTACAGTCTTAGGCACATTAACTATTCTGAGCTTCAGTTTGCCACCGGAAGAAGACAGGTCATCCTTTCTTAATAGGGCTGATATTAAGCGCAAATGAAATAAAGTATCGAGAAGTATTGGGTGTGTTCAGAACCTCCATACAGTGTTATTGTGACTTTGAAGAAAGGGAAAGGAGAGAGTCAGAGATGACATTGAGGCTTCCAGCCGGGTTGGTAGCGGGGCTTAGAGAAGAAAAGAGTGAATTGAATTTTGGGTATATTAAGTTTGAGCTACATTTGGGATGCCCAGATCGGGATCTCCAAGAGGCAGTTGGAAACAGGGGTGCTCCGTGAGAGACAGGGCCTACAGTAGCTGTGAAACAATAGACAAACAGACAGTGGTGTCTCCCTTGTCTCCTGCCAGTGTCCTGCGCGCCTCTCAGATTCAGAGAACGAAGAACCTTCCCGAGGAAAGATGACACAGACCCATCGCTCGGCATTTGTTTCCAAGAACAACTCCTACTCCTTAGCTTTCCTGGCAGGGTAAGAGACTGATACTGAATTCAGTCGCTTTCTTTCGTTTTGGAGTATGAGACTAAAGGGACTCGGGTGGGGAGCAAAAGTATTTGTTGCAGCCACTTTGCGGGGAGGTGGGAAAGGGGGAACGACGTGGGGATCGGTTTTCAGATATCCGTTAGGAACAAGGGGCTGATCTAAAAGTGATTTTTACCTATTTCTGGCGTCCTCAGGGTAGGAATATGCTAATTCCTGTGCTGCGAAGTGTGACCTTTCTGTCCTTGGAGGGAACCACAAAGACAGCTTCTGCTAACAATATCCATCCATTCTCTCTGTGGACTTTTTTCTCTTAGTAGGAAGTGAGGCCAGAGTTCATTTTATTTTCAACGCCTAGAACTAAAATATATCTTGAATAGGTTTCAAGAGGACAAACTGAAAGGTTTGTAAGACGCTTGTCAAGGAATTTCTTGATCCTTTAGACTTTGCAGGCTGTGGGGAGGAAAAGAGGGAGAGGAAATGGAGGGATGTTGGATGACGGAGGGAATAATGAAGGGACTGGGGGAAGGAAAAGGAAGGATGGAAGGAAAAACAGGAGAGAGGGAAGGAAGGAAGGAAGAGGGGTACATAAATAGGAGGAAGGGAAGAAGAAGTGGAGGAGGGATGGTCGGAAGGAATCATTCATTCAGCAGACATTCTGTGAACAGCTACTGTGTGCCATGCTCTCTGTTTTAATATAAAATGAAAAAACATCATCTTATGCCATTGTGTTGTCTGTTTCTGGTTAAAGCTGGCATTACTCACCCTTATGTCTGGGGTTCCTTTCCCCCTTCCCAGCAGTCCCATAAGGTAGATCTCTCTTTTTTGCTGCCCCTGTGGCCATACAGCTATTTATTTTATTCTTTTATTTTGAGGCTTTTTATTGCTAATCACTAATAAATGTGACCCCAAACAGCTTCCAACTTAAGAATGTTATAAAGTACGAAGTATTGTGATCCCTGATGCAGTTTTTATATCTGAATCTTTTTTGTATGTGTTCTTTTGGAGCAGTCTGATTTTCCTGTTATTTCTGAGAGTAACATACACTAACCGCCCACCTTCCCTTAAATGCCTCCCCTTCTCTAGGTAATGGTAACTCCTTCTTCCAGGAAGGCTCTTTCCTGGAGTATTTATTCATTCATTTGACATTTGTTTAATGGTCACTGTATTGTAGCCACTTAGGTTTGATTGATGTAATCAGAACCCAATAAGTAAGATGTAAGCCAGCATACTTTCCATTTATGGTAAAGATGAAACTCTTACCTTGTGCATGTGAGCTTGAACTGAAGATGCCCTCTAAAGTTAAAAAATTCAAGATTGCTTGACTAAGAATTTTTCAGCTGCTGATTGTATATATGGAGTTCCCCCCATTTATAGCAGGCATATTTTAATGATTATGAGAGAGATCTGCTGACAAGAGAAAAAGATCATATCATTCATTCCAATGAAGTCACAATAAATACTCCCTAAAACAAATAAATGTTGCTTTTAGACAGTCTGTGATTAATTAATATCTCATAATTTGAAATGACTTGGAAAAAAGAGAAATTTTTATTAAAATCCAAATATGATGCCGAGGCCAAATTGCCCCAATTAGCTATCACCAATTCCAATCTCTACTCTTATAAATTCATTCTTATAAAGGAGGTAGCAGGTTCATATCTCATTACTTAGAAATGCCTAGCAAGGAACTTAGAAAATTCTTTCTAAATGGTAAAACATAAAGCCTTTACGGAGGGGTTTGCTTTTTTAAATTTAAAGTTTTAAAAAAGATTTATTTATTTATTTGAGAGAGAGAGAGCACGAGCAGGAGGGACAGAGGGAGAGGGAGAGAGAATCACAAGCAGACTCTGTGCTGAGCACAGAGCCTGATGCAGGGCTTAATTCCACGATCTTGAGATCACGACCGAAGCCAAAACCAAGAGTTGGATGCCCAACCGACTGTGCCACCCAGGTGCCCTGGGGTTTGCTTTTAATTATGTGTGGTTCTGGAATCTCTATCATACATCTTCTTTCCCTGCTCCTTGGCCCACTCTTGCCCTTACTCTGTGTCATTGAGCCACAATGGGACTACTTTATAGGAAAAGAGTCGCATAACATTGTACTGTTAATAGGTGTTCGCAATTTATCTTACACATTTCAGCATTTTTTCCAAATATCCAAGGTTGCGGACTGAGTTCAGTTATTAGTACAGTTATTAGAACAATTCATTGGATTTGGTTGGTAGGCATATCTTTTTAGGACATAGTTTGCTGATGTCATGGAAACCTTAGGTCGGAAAATCGATTATGGTAATACGGTGAATTGCCTCTCTTATGTAGTCAACAGGTTTTTTCCTTAGATAAGAAAATATTTAAATTTCAGTTCTAGAGAATACTTAGAAAAACAATATGGACTCGTTTTTGTTTTGTTGTTGTTTTAAAGATTTGTTTCTTTATTTGAGAGAGAGAGAGACAGGGAGCACAAGCAGAGGGAGAGGCAGAGGGAGAGGGAGAAGCAGACTCCCTGCTGAACAGGGAGCCCGACGCGGGGCTCAATCCCAGGACCTGGAGATCATGACCTGAGCCGAAGGCAGATGCTCAACCATCTGAGCCATCCAGGTGCCCCCAATATGGACTTGTTAATGCTGAAATTGTTGCCAGGTGAATTGGGGAGACTCCAGGGCCCTAAGGCCTTGACCCAGCCCATCCCAAAGATGTTGCTGAAGGCTCTTGGTCTCCTTGCAAGAAAGCATTCAAGGATAGACCGGACACAACAGTTGAGTGTGCAAGTAGGAAAGTTTATGAAAGTGAGAGTCCACTCTTGAGATATGAGAGCAGGCAAGCTCAGGGAGAGTGCATCCTGGGTTTGGGTTTCTGTCTTTTATTGACAGTTGTTCACTACGGGGTGGAATACTTATTCCTTGGGGAGGGGATTTCTTGGGAGCAGTGTTTCATACCTTTTCTCTTTACTTGGTCAGGATCTCTGGCCTTCTTTGTCTTGGGTCCGTCTGGTTTGATCTGGCTTCTATGGCTTTGTTTTTGGAGCGCAGCCAGGATGGGTCTCTAATAGTGGTAGTGAGCCATGATGTGCGCGTCCACACACACACACACACACACACACACACACACACACCCCCCGACACACACACCCCCTCTTGGCTGACCTGTTAAAGCCTGACTAACTGCCTACTCTAACACAATGGGATGCAGCTTATGGATATATTAAAAAATAATTAGTATGGTGATGGTTGCACAACAGTGTGACTGTAAACTTCAAATGGTTAAAATGATGTCTTTTATGTTATATATATTTTACCACATTAAAAAAAAAGTCTTAGCATTTTTAATAGTTTTTGGATATTTCAAATGCATTTTTTTCCATGTGTTAAGCAACAACAGAAGAATAGGTTTTCTCGTAAGTTCTTTTCCTCAAGAGAGGTCATATGTAAAAGCTTTGGAAGTTGTTACAACTGTATTTAAATCAAATCAATCTGCATTTGTTTTACTTATCTACTTCATAAATGTTTCTTTCTTAAGCCCAAAGGCATGGAGGTAAGAGTGAGTAGGCCTGATAGATTGGTTATTTTGGAAGGAATCCATTAATCGACTCTGGCTATGAGTCTTGCCAACAACCCAGTCTCTCTTTATGTGAAAAATTCAAAGCAAAGAGGGCTTTAAAGCACTATTCCTAAAATTGTACAGTCCTATTGAAAATGAAATGCCTCTCGAGTAGGCAGATAGAGTAATAGTTAATCCAAGATCATTCCTAAGTTAATCACAAAGTATATGTTAATTGAAAAAAGTGAACTTGAACCATAAGATATATCATTGTAAAGTTAAACTTCTATTTGATATATTGAGAAACTGGTTTGTTTGTTCACATTTATTTCCCTTCACCCCTCATTCCCTTCTTCCTCACTAGAATCAAACAAAAAACCTGGTTGCAAATTCTTCCAAAACTCAGCCTGGAAAAACTTTCTCTGTTGAGGTAGTGTCTTTTCAAAAGGCTACATGTCCACTTGCATTTTCCTCTTTGCTTTCGCTATCAGGAGGTTTACAATTAGGGTTTTTAGTTCCATCATCATGACTTTCCAACATGGCCTATAATTTAAAAAACAACAACAACAAACCTTGGTTTACTTTTCCCATATTTATTACTTAATGTGATCTCTATCCTCCGTTAAGGCTGAGTCTTTATGTATTTTTGCAGTAAGTCACTATGGATTTTTCTTGGAAATAGGGCATAATCATAAAAAGGGATATAATTCAACCATCTGTCCTCTTTCCAGTTTAAAAAATGAAGAACAAAAAAATAGTAATGCAGTATTGCCCGTATTGCCATTCCATACAAAATCATATCTTACGTAAATGGCGCCTAGCAAGATTACTGGCACATGATAAGTTCAGTGACTATTACTGCCACTCTTTTGTTATATTCTTTTAAAATGTGGACTCTTAGAGCTGAAAAGGATCTTAAATATTATCTAATTCTTTTGTTTTATTGATGAGAAGACTAAAGCCTGGAGAGAGAAGATGGTTTGCCAAATCGTAGATAGCTAGAATAGTAGGGATCTGAGTTAGAATAGTTAGGGGCTCTTTCCACTCTTACCCCATTGCCCCCCATCTCCTTCGTATAGACCCCTCTGCCGCCTCTGCCTGTCTTCCCGCTGGACTTTATATTCTTTGCCAGCAGGGACAGCATCTTTCACCTTGATAGTTGCAGTGCTTAGGGAGGCGCCTGGCCTATAGGGGAGGCTCAATAAATACTTGGGGAATGTTTGAATAAGATAGGTCTTGTGCCTGTGGGTGGGTTAAACTGGAGTTTTGTCAGAATCCATTGTCAAGGGGCCCCTGGGTGGCTCAGTCGTTAAGCGTCTGCCTTCGGCTCAGGTCATGATCCCGGGGTCCTGGGATCGAGCCCTGCATCGGGCTCCCTGCTCCGCGGGAAGCCTGCTTCTCCCTCTCCCACTCCCCCTGCTTGTGTTCCTGCTCTCGCTGTGTCTCTCTCTATCAGATAAATAAATAAAATCTAAAAAAAAAAGAATCCATTGTCAAACTTGCAGCATAGGAGGGCGGGCTCTGGGAGCTATATAGAGGAACAGACTGGCAGGTGGCTGTTTTATGGACTAGATTCCATAGGATTAATTTGGGATATGGGGAGTCTAGTGACCACAGTGATAAGGCTCATATATTATAAAGTTGCTTTTAGCCTTCTAATGCATTAACAACAGCTTATGGTGATACTTTTTATAGATTCTATAAGAGAAAAATGTTTCCCACTGAGTAGTAATTAAGTCTTAAGTAGAAATGAACTACATTATTTTGTCCAAATACTTTTAGCCTGAGGCTCTGGTTCAGAGTGGGACACATCAAAAGAGACCTAAGGTGTTTACTATAAGGTGTGTTGGAGGAGAGAGAGAGACAGCGACTGACAGACTCAGCAATATTAAATGCATGCCCAGTCAGTGTTGGAGTAAATTAAAATATGCAGACTTGTCCCTCTTCCCTAAAATGAACAAATGAAAATACAGATGCTTTCAGGTAACAGATACCAAACAGACACAGGAGTGATATGATATTGGAGGACTAGCTCTGGAATTGGTGAAAGGAGGCAAAGCCAGAGAGGTGGGGGTGGGGAGGCTAGTCTAGGGAGATGGTGGGAAAGTTGCAGTGTGAGCTCCGGTAAACTCAGTTGATCCCCTTCTGTCTCATCTGTGTAAAATGCAGGTTTGTTATGGCGATCTGCTGGGCAGGGATTTGTACTGGGTGGTTTCTTAGGATTTTTTCGACCTCTAAAAGTGAAGCATCTAGAAGTGGCTTAAAGCACAGTTTTAAGGAGTGGAGAGAATGAAGCCATGGCATGAAAAGAAAGGGGGTGAGGGTAGTTGGAAAGTTCTGTAAAAATCTAAGGATTAGACTTAGCAAGTTGTATGTGGGAAGTAGTCCAACAGTAGCCATGAGGGAGAGGAGACTGTGAGAGAAAGATGAGGTAGTGAGTTATAAGAAGCCACAGACTTGGTGACGGCCTGGGGCATGTCCTTTGCGCGCGCGCGCGCGCGCGCGTGTGTGTCTGTGTGTGTGTCTGTGTGTATTGGGGAGGGATAAAGGAATTGAAACAAATCAAGCAGATGGCCTTGTTATTAAGAGGACAAATCTTGTTAAAAGTCGTGGAATCTGGTTGAAAAAGGAAGCCAGCGTAAGGAGAAGTGATGTGGAACTTAAGGAGAGGGGCAGGATTTATAGGTGTCAGTAATGTCTCTGCTATACCAGGACAGAAATACCTGCTAGTTTTCAGAGGGCGGGTTGGTGAGTTGTCGGGCTCTGCGTCAGGGGAACTAGCTTTTTTCTAGTGCTTCCTGTCATGTTGAGTACTTTACATTCCTCATTTCATTTAGTTCTCACATTAATCCTCCAAGTTTTATAATACTGTTCCCATTTTGCAGCTAAGGAAAATGCAGTTCAAAGACGTTAAGTCACTCACCCAAGAGCTTCTCACCTCATTAGAGTGACAGAGATGGAACTGAACTCAGGTCTCTCTTTATTTCAAACCTATGTGCTTTCTCATCAAACCATTGTCAGAACCCCTTGTGACCAAAGGCTCTGCACTTGGAACCTGGTCTTGAAATGATCTACCTTTGCAAAGGAAAACTGCCTTCCTTCTGTTTGTTTAATTTATACCCTGCCTTGTTCTAACAGAGGTAAGTAAGAACCTGTCCAGTTACCCTGCCATTTGAGGGGACTGAAGTGATGGAAATGTTCTAAAATTGATTGTGGTAGTGATTATAACTGTGAATTAAAAACCATTAAACTGTACACTTAAAAAAAAAGAATACACAAGGCAGATAACCCAGATCATAAATATATAAAGGAAGGATTATAACAAAATCTCACCTATTTCTGGGTGCGTGGCAACTACAATTGGGCCTAAGGAGGCTCCTGGCTTCATTCAAGTATGTGTGTATGTGGTGGTGGTTGGGAGGGCTCATACATGCAGGCTAGGGGCTAGAAGGAGGCTCCTCTCCAGCCTTTAGCTTCTTGATGGAACTTAGCTCTACCTGACCTGAGAGTTTAATTAAAAAACTAATGTGGTTTGGTTATGTGAGAGTGATGATTGAACAGTTGAGAGCATGAGCTAGCTAATGTTTTGTATCATGTATTGCCATTTGAAAACCCTTTAAGCAGTGTTTTATAAGCATTAAATCTTCTTGCTTTCCAGCTGCATGTTTATACTGGTTGCCCCTCCTTTTCTTTGTTTTTAAGTCAGATTCATTGTGGTTGTGGGTATTTTTAGCCTAACTCTACATCCCAGAAACCATCTGGTCTCTTGGCAATGGAAATTTTAAGCCGGTTGCCTTTCAGACAATGCTGCTTTCTCTTGTTTATGACTTCATTATGTGTTTGGAAGAGAGAGCTTCCCTAGATGTGCTGGGTCTGTTCTATGGCAGAGTAGAGTAGAATGATGTAAGATCAGTATGCTGTGATAGAAAGAGCACAGGCTTAGAATCAGAGAGGTATGGGTTTAAATCTTGGCTTCACAACTGTGTGACCTTGAAAGATCACGTCCCTCAGTTCTTTGTAAAATGAGGATGATGATGCTTATTTCATAGGGTTTCTGTATGTATTAAATGAGATATAATATATTTAAAGCAGCTCAGTGCCTGACAGATATTACATTCCTAATAAATGTTGAAGTTTTCTCTTTTTTTCATAAGGAGGAGAGAAGTGTTTCTGTGCCTATTTTTGTTCATTTATAAGAAATTTATTAAACATATCCACTATGTCTTATAGTACAAGGGTTTGGGGGTACAGAAGTAGATGTGCACAAAGTAGTGAGAGTAGTTACTTCTTTTATTTTTGCGTGAAGATGTTGTTTGAGTTCTTCCAACCCTAAAAATATTATCAAGTTCACTAGTCTTGACTATTCTCAGCCAGTATTTTGAAGCCTCTTCTCTTGACCAAATACTACAATAATAATATGTTTATGGCTATAAGATGTTTTTACCATCATGATTTTTGTGGCTTTTCATGTAACAATAACGACGTAAAAGGGAGAGAATAGAATTATATAGAAGAAAGCTTTTGTATGCTATTGAAATGGAATTGATACTAATTTTAAAATAGATTGTTGTAAATTAAGATGTTAATTGTAATCCCCATAGCAATCACTAAGAAGTAACTACAACATATTTAGTAAAGGAATAAGAAGAGACTCAAAATGGTACACAGGAAATGTCTAACACAAAAGAAGGCATTAATGGAGAACTGAGGAACAAAAAAGGTATAGGACATATAGAAAACAGATGGTGAAATGGCAGAAGTAAGTCCTTCCTTATCAGTAATTACATTAAATGTAAATAACTTAAACTATCCAAATAAAAGAGAGATTGGTAGAATGGATTTAAAAAAAAAATATCCAAATAGGGGCGTGTGGGTGGCTCGGTTTGTTAAGTGTCTGACTCTTGGTTTTGGCTCAGGTCATGATCAGGGTTGTGAGATTGAGCCCTGTGTCGGGCTCTGCACTGAGCCTGAAGCCTGCTTAAGATTCTCTCCCTCTGCCTCTCCCCCTCACTCTGTCTCTCAAAAAAAGAAAAAAATCCAACTATATGCTGAGACTCCCTTTAGATCCAAAGACAAAAATAGGTTGAAAATGAAAGGATAGAGAAAGAGATTCTATGCACACAGTAACCAAAAGAGAACTGGCTGGAGTAGCTAAACTAATAGCAGACAATGTAGACTTGAGGACAAAATTATTACAAGAGACAAGACAGGCATTGCATAATGATAAAAATGTCAATCTCTTAATAAGATATAACCATTATATGGGGCACCTGGCTAACTCAGTCAGTAGAGCATGTGACTCTTGATTTCTGGGTCGTGAGTTTGAGTCCCACGTTGGGTGTAGAGATTACTTAAAAAAAGAAGAAGATATAATCATTGTAAACACATATACACCTAATAATAGATGCACAAAATATATGAAGCAAAAACTGACAGAATTGAAGGGAATAGTAGACATTTTAATGATAATAGTTGGAGACTTTAATACCCGCTTTCAATAATGGATGTAATGTACAGATGAAAGGTAAACAAGGATATAGAAGACTTGCACAATACTGTACATCAAATAGACTTGCCATATAGAAAGCACCCTAGCCCACAACAGCAGAACACACACTTTATTATAGTACACATGGAACATTCTCCAGAATAGTCCATACGTTATACCATAAAACAAGTCTCAATAAATTTTAAGAGATTGGGATAATACAAAATATCTTTTTTTGACCACAGTAGAATGAAGCTATAAGTCAATAACAGAAGGAAAATTGAAAAATTCACAAATATGTCGATATTAAACAATACATTTTAAAAAAACCAGTGGATCAAAACAGAAATCACAAGAGAAATTAGAAAATACCTTGAGAGGAATGAAAATGAAACCCACCATACTAAAACTGTTGGAATGCAGTAAAAGTAGTTCTTAGAGGGAAATTTATAGCTTTAAAGGCCTGCATTTAAAATGAAGAAAAATCTCAAGTAAATAACCAGATCTTCATCTGTGGATCCTCCCACCTGACCCACAGGCACTCCCAGCACTTCACACACTTCATTCACACCTCCACCCTGTAGCCCACTTCCTGTACATATTCCCAGTGGCTGTGAGAACAAGTATTGATGACTAGTGAGCATGTGTAGAAGGCCAGTCAGACTCTGTGGGCAAAGGAGAGACCACAAACTTGAGCTTTAGTGCCACCCTTGGAAAAGCAAAAAGGAGGCTGTCAGCACTTGACCTGGTATGTTGCAGATCAAGAGAAGTCATACAAGCTTAAGAATTCTGCCACAAGAGGGAGCAAGAAGCAAGGAGCAAGCCTCAGAATCCCTACCAAGGCTGATGGAAGATATTTCTCTCCCAAAGGCAATTAATGAAGACTGGAGGAAGTGACTGCTACTTCAGATGTGAAGATAGCAATGCAAAATGTCAAGGAACATGAAAAATCAAGGAAATATGACACCATCAAAAGATCATAATAATTTTCCAGTAATGGATCCTAAAGACATGAAGATCTGTGATATACCCAATAAAGAGTTCAAAATAGCTGTTTTCGGGAAGCTCAGTGAGCTGCAAGGAAACACAGAAAGACAATTCAACTAAATCAGGACAACAGTATAGTAAAAAAAGAAATATAAGTGTAACAAAGAGAAATCTTAAGGAAGAACCAGATGAAAATTCTTGAGCTGAAGAATACAGTGAATAAAAAGAAAAACGCAATGGAGGTCATCAGTAGCAGAATGGGGGGCACCTGGGTGGCTCAGTCGTTAAGCGTCTGCCTTCGGCTCAGGTCATGATCCCAGGGTCCTGGGATCGAGCCCCGCATCGGGCTCCCTGCTCGGCTGGGAAGCCTGCTTCTCCCTCTCCCACTCCCCCTGCTTGTGTTCCCTCTCTCGCTGTGTCTCTCTCTGTCAAATAAATAAATAAAAATCTTTAAAAAAGAAATAGCAGAATGGATCAAGCAGAAGAAAGGAGAATGAGAAACAGTGAAGAAAGCCAATATGATCTCTGGGTTACCATCAAAAGAAACAATTTGTGAATTATTAGAGTTCTAGAAGGAGAAGAGTAGGAGAGGGAGAAGGGAGCAGAAAAGTTATTTAAAGAAGTAAGAACTGCTCAAATTTGGGGGAGAGGTTTGGATATCTATGCTTAGGAAGCCCATAGGTCACCAAACAAACTCAGAGAGATTCTCACCAAATTAGAAGGCAAGAAGTACAGTTGTCTTTGTTTGCAGATGATATGATCTTATATATAGAAAATCCTAAAGATCACTGAAAAACTGTTAGAGCTAATCAATGAATTCAGTAATGTTGCTGGATACAAAATTAGTATACAGAAGTCACTTATGTTTCTACACACTAACAATGGAATATCTGAAAAAGAAAGAAAACAGCCCCAGGACACCTGGGTGGCTAGTCAGTTAGGCATCTGACTCTTGATTTTGGCTCAGGTCATGATCTCAGGGTTGTGAGATCAAGCTCCGCCTTGGGTTTCACGCTCAGCGGGGAGTCTGCTTGAGAATCTCTCTCCCCCTCTCCCTCTGCCCCTCCCCCAACTCTCTCTCTCTCAAATAAATCTTAAGAAAAAGAAATAAAACAGCCCTATTCACCATAGCATCCAAAAAATAAAATACGTGGGAATAAATTTAGCCAAGAAGGTGAAAGATCTGTATATTGAAAACTGTAAGATGTTGATGGAAGAAATTGCAGACACAAATAAATGGAGAGCTAGCCTGTGTTTATGGAGCAGAGGAATTAATAATAAAAAATCCATACTACTCAAAACCGTCTATATCAATGCAATCCCTATGAATATTCCAATGACCTTTTGCATAGAAATAGCAAAAACAACCCTAAAATTTGTATGGAACCACGAAAGACCCCAAATAGCCTTTGTTCTTGAGAAGAAACAAAGTTGAAGGCATCACACTTCCTGACTTGAGACTATATTACAAAGCTATATTAATCAAAACAGTATGGTATGGCATAAAAATCAACCAAAGAAATAGAATTGAGAGCCCTGAAATAAACCAGTGCATGTATGGTCAGCTAATATTAGACAGGGGAGCCAAAAATACTCAATGGAGAAAGCACAGTCTCTTCAATAAATGGTATGGGGAAACCTGCATAATTACATGCAGAAGAATGATATTGGACCCCTATTTTACACCACTCACAAAAACTAACTTGTAATAGATTAAATACTTAAACATGAGACCTGAAAGTGTAAAACTCCTAGAAGAAAACATAGGTGAAGAGCTCCTTGACATTGGTCTTGGCAATGATTTTTTGGATATGACACTAAAAGCACAAGCAACAAAAGCAAAAAAGGAAATAAGTGGGGCTACTTCAAACTAAAAGTCATTTTTACAGCAAAAATCAACAAAATGAAAAGGCAACCTGGGGGGTGGGAGAGAATATTTGTCAGTCATCTGTCAGATAAGGGGTTAATATCCAAAATATTTAAGGAACTCACACAATTCAATAGCATACACACACACACACAAAAACCCAAACAACAATAACAAAAATCTCCTAAACAACCCATTTGAAAAATCAATAGAGGAACTAAACCGACATTTTTCCAAAGAAGACATATACATGGCCAACGGGGCACCTGGGTGGCTCAGTCGGTTGAACATCTGCCTTCAGCTCAGGTCATGATCCTAGGGTCCTGGGATCGAGCCCCACATACGGCTCCCTGCTCAGAAGGGAGCCTGATTCTCCCTCTCCCTTTGCTACTCCTCCTACTTGGGCTCTCACATTCTCTCTCAAATAAAATGTTAAAAAAAAAAAAGATAAATGGCCAACAGGTACATGAAGAGATGCTCAATATCACTAATCATCAGGGAAATGCAAATCAAAATCACAGTGAGGTATTACCTCACACCTGTTAGAATGGCTATTATCCTCAAGAGAATAAGAGATAAGTGTTGGTGAGGATGTGGAGAAAAGGGAACCCATGTGTACTGCTGGTGGGAATGCAAACTGGTACGGTCAGGATGGAAAACAGTATGGAGTTTCCTCAAAAAATGAAAATAGAGCTACCATATGATCCAGCAATCCCACTACTGGGTATATATCCAAAGGAATGAAATGAGGATCTCCAAGAGCTATATGCACTCCCATGTTAATTGCAACATTATTCACAATAGCTAAGCCATGGAAACACTCAAAGTGTCCTTCTATGGATGGATAGATAAGGAAAATGTGGTATCTACACACACACACACACACACACGCACGCACGCACGCACGCACTCAGTGGAATATTCAGCTATGAGAAAGAAGGAAATTCTGCCATTTGCAGCAACATGGATGGACCTTGAGGACATTATGCTAAGTGAGATGAGAGAAGATGCACACTGTATGATATCACTTACATGTGGAATCTTAAAAAATTCAAATAATAAAAACAGAAAGGAGAAACATGGTTGCCAGAGGGTGGAGGAAATGGGGAGATGTTGGTCAAAGGATTCAAACTTCCAGTTGTAAGTTCTGGGCATCTTATGTGCAGCATGGTAATTACAGTTAACAATACTGTATTATATACTTGAAAGCTGCTTTCAAGTATACTTGGAAGTTAAATGATCTCACCACAAAAAAGAAATGGTAATTATGTGAGGTGATGGAGGTGTTAACCCTACTATGGTAATCATCTCAAAATACATGAGTATATCAGAACAACATATTGTACACTTTATGTGTATACAATATTATGTGTCAATTATATCTCATAAAGCTGGAAAAAAAGAAAAAGCATCCAGATTGCAAAGGAAGAAGTAAAACTATCTCAGTTCACAGATGACATGATATTATTCATAGGAAATCCTAAAAATAATAGAATTTTGAAAAAACTAAAGCTAATAAATTTAGCAAAGTTGCAGGACACAAATCACCACATAAAAATCAGTTGCATTTCTATACTCTTAGCAATGAGCAATCCGAAAATGTAATTAGGAAAGCAGTTCCATTTACAATAGCATCAAAGAGAATGGAATAGTTACGAATAAATTTAACCAAGGGGGTGTAAGACTTATACACTGAAAACTGCAAAACATTGTTGAAATAGTTGAAGAAGACTTAAATGAAGGGAAAGACCCTCTGTGTTCATGGATTAGAAGACTTAACATTGTTGAGACGGCAATATTCCCCAACTTGTTTTACAGATTCACTGCAATACCTATTAAAATTACAGTCTCCTTTTTTGCAGAAATGAGCAAGCTGATACTAAAATTCACATATGGAATTGCAGAGGATCTCAAACAGCCAAAACAATCTTGAAAAAGATCAAGAGTAGAGGACTCACACTTCCTGATGTCAAAATTTATGGCAAAGCAATCAAGAGTGTGATACTGAAATAGGGGTAGATATATCAATCAGTGGAACAGAATTGGGAGTCTAGAAATAAACCCATATGTCAGTTGATTTTCAATAAGGGTACCAAGAAACTATTCAGTCGGGGAAAGAATAGTCTCTTCACATCGGGTGCTGGGACCACAACTGGTTATCCACATGCTAAATAAAGAATGAAGTTGGACCCCAACCTCACACCAAATAGAACAGAGAAGTCAAATTGGATCAGATACCTAAATGTAAGGGCTACAACTGTACAGCTCTTAGAAGGAAATGCTTGGAGAGTTTAGCTGTACAATTACTGCTCTCTTAGAGCACTTCTGTGACATGTATGGTGGACTTCAGTGACTGGCTGCTCCCGTGGGTCAAGATTATCTTTCATCAGGGGCGTCTGGGTGGCTCAGTCGTTAAGTGTCTGCCTTCTGCTCAGGTCATGATCCCAGGGTCCTGGGATCGAGGCCCACATCAGGCTCCCAGGGAGCCTGCTTCTCCCTCTCCCACTCCCCCTACTTGTGTTCCCTCTCTCGCTGTGTCTCTCTCTGTCAAATAAATAAAATCTTAAAAAATAAAAAAAAGATTATCTTTCATCAGTCTGTCTCTCATGCTTTGCACAGAGTTGGTGTTCAGTAGAGTTGGCTGACCAAGCGAATGGAAGAGACAGTGACAGTGTCAGCCATACCAAGGTTTGCCAGAAAGATTTTAAATGGTCAGAAACTACTTTGGGTGTCCTTGTTGTGTGCTCGAGTCTGCAAGTACAGGTTTCTTCTCTGGGTCTTTCCTTTCTCCTTGCATTTCTCCAAAATGGAGTTTAGGGGGCATGAGAGGAGAAGAGGTTCTCCCCAGCAATAGGTAACTGCTATTTGTACATCCGATAATTTGGGCATGTAGCCAGCATTTTTAAACTTGACTCTGCTCCTGCTGCCAATATGGATATGTAGCCTGTTTTTAAAAATTAAATTCAGCTCATTCTTAATTATGGAATATTTGGACCTTAAAGTATAGGTCCAGTCTCAGTTCGAACACCTCTAATGACGGAGTTCAGTATCTCCCAAGGCAGCTATCTGTGAACTGCTCTAATGAAAGTTATAAAGTTCTTTCTTATGTTGATCAGAAAATCTTTTTCTCTAAATATCTACGGTTTCTCCAAGGAATGATGCCAAACAAGTCATACATTTGAAATAGAAATGCTTTCTCTTTCAGCCCTATGTTGATTCCTCCTGACCCAAAGTATATGTTGTTCACGCCAGCATTTTAATCTGTTATCCAGTTTGCTTCTGGGTGGTTTACACCACTGACAGTTTGTGTGAGTTCTGGGAATGCAAATGAATTTCAGTACTATTCTAGGTAAAATACAAACCAAGCTGATTTTTAAGCAGCTGCCTTTATAGAGTGATGTTGAAGTTTCTGAACTATTCCAAAATACATTTCCCACTAGATAGTACAATGCTCACATTATTTGCTTAGGTTCAGTGTTGAATTTTCTTGGTAAAGTTCAGACATACGATGCAGGTTGGCCACCATATTCTCCTGTTGATACTGTGGCATAGATTAGATCAGCCGGCTGGAACCGTATCGCAAAGTGATGTGGCCAGGAGACATAGAGAGGATGAGAGGGTTTTGAACGGGAGAAATAGTGCAGAAATGCTGGCTGAGAAGCCACGTGAGCAGGTAGGACAGGCCCTTGCCAGAGACGTGGGGGGAGGAGAGACACCCCGAAACGCACCTTGTTTCCTCCTTTGTAAGTTTTCTGAGCTAATCCTGGCATAGTGAAACTTCAAAAAAAGTAGATCTTTTGCTACAAAAGAGTAGCTATGATGATGTATTTCATTCTAAAGCTAAATAGAATCATTCAAGGAAATAATTTCTGCTTGGGATCATCCGCATCCACCCTGACTTCTGGCAAGTTCTTATTTACCCTTCAAAGTGCACATGCCACAGGGAGGCTTTTCCAACCCTGCTCTCACTCCATCCCAGGTAATCCATAACTCCCTCTTTTATGCCATTCTGTCTCCTAGACGTACTTTGTTATTGTACCATTTCACGGTATTATATTGAATTATTTATTTGTCTGCCCCACTGCACTCTGATTCCTTGACGACCCTAAGCTACATCTCATTTTTCTCCGCATGCCCAGTGCCCAGATGGGGCTCCTCGGTAACCGGCATATGGGCAGTGTATGATAAATGCTTGTTGAATAGAGTGGCAGCACAGGTAAAGTAACAGCTGTACACATTGGTAAAAGCATCATTCTCACTGGACGTGTGTTAGGCACAAATTGGAGAGTAGAAAACAAAGTTGAATAATAAGATAATCACAAATTCAAAAAAAAAATTCCTACAGACCCCGTTGTCAATGGGGTAGGTAACAGTCATCTGCATATAATTCTTTACACAGTAAGATTAATGTTATCATAGGGGTACTGTGGGTTTGGATTGGGTTATAAAGTTATAATGTTGCATGCATAAACAAAAAAAAAACATGTGTTCTTGAAATCTCTTAAATTACCAGGATTTAGGCCTTTGGAAGCTCAAATGTAATGAGTTAAGGAAGAGACTGCATTTAATTTTGACTCCCTGTGTAAAAATTGAGTGCACTGCTATGTATTTCGGAAGTCCTTTTGTTTCATGGCTGACTTAGATTGCTTGAGGAGACATTTGGGCCGAATAAAAGGAAAAAATGTGTTGTTTGTAAAGGTGATTTTAACATGGGATCCAATCTATTAAAGAAGGTGAATTATCCCTACATGTCTCCAAGCATGAGCGAAACAGCTATTGGCCTTTTATCATTTAAGCAGGGTCTAGTTTGGAAACAAAGGCTTAAACCAAATGTCCTCTCTGGAGGGCTTTTCCTCTTTTGACAGGATTTGTTCTTAGAACGAGTTTTGTTAATAAACTAATTCATTTCCTATTGTAGCTGCCCAGGGGAATCATCTTTCTTGGCAGGTGGCTTTGAAAGCACAGAAGAGATTGTCATTCTTTTTCCTTAGTTGGCATATGGGCTACTTTTGACTCTTGGACTTGTGTTTACTTATTTATTTAGGAACCTAAATTCCAAGGTGGAGAGGAGTCAGAGCTGCAGTGACACTGCTCAAGACAGAGTGAAGAGCAGACTCAGAGCAGCCCCGACCAGCAAAACCAAGGTACACCTCAGACACGGGCTTCTGGAGCCCTCCGCTCCCATCCGGTGGCTCCCTGCACACGGCCATGAAAGGACCTATTCCAGATGGGCAGAGGCACAGTGGATCCTAGTTGGAGAGTAGAAAACAAAGTTGAATAATAAGATAATCACAAATTCAAAAAAAAATTGAATTATGTTGGAGAAGTTTGCAAATAGATGTGAAGGAAGAGAGTTTGAATTAGTAGCGAAGGGTGGAATGAGGACCAGGAGAAGAACTTCTTTGAAAGTTCTAGATGAGTTTTTTTTCCCTAGAGGTTTTCCTTTCCTTTCCATTCCCTTTCCCTTTCCCTTTCCTTCCCTTTTCCCTTCTGTTCCCTTCCTATTCTTTCTCTTTCTTTTAAACTTAAATTCAATTAATTAACATGTAGTGTGTTATTAGTTTCAGAGTTAGAGTTCAGTGATTTATCAGTCTTATTCCCTATAGGTTTTCAATTTTATTAATTGTTTCAGGTGTGTAGGAATTTCTGCAGATGGTGTGCATTCTAGGTTAGGGATTTTCCCATTTCTTAGGCTCCCATCACCCTTGATCCCTTTTCTTAGCCTTCCCCTGCTGTCCTTCTACCATCTTGAAGGAACTGTGAAGAGAAAAAAATATGTCTGTATGTATGTCTATAGAATCTTTTTAACCTCTTTTAGGTTACGGCTATGACCCCAGCCTCCAACCCCATCATCGGCGTCCTCCTGTCCACCCAGAACAATCGTTGCCTCTCAGCCCCTGACTTAACAGTGGAAAAACGTCTCCCCTTCAGCTCCCTCTCATCCTTGGCTTCTCTGCATAAGCCAGAACGCTCCATCAGTCCGGAGAGCAATGATAGCATCTCCGAGGAACTAAACCATTTCAAGCCCATTGTCTGCTCACCGTGTACTCCTCCCAAGAGACTCCCCGATGGCCGAGTGCTCAGTCCCCTCATCATCAAATCAACACCCCGCAACCTCAACAGAAGCCTGCAGAAGCAGACTTCTTACGAGGCTAGTCCAAGGATCCTCAAAAAGTGGGAACAGATCTTTCAGGAGCGGCAGATCAAAAAGACCCTTTCGAAAGCCACCCTCACCTCCCTGGCTCCAGAAACAGGGGAAGACTTAGTAGTGTCTGAGGTGACCCATTCTAGCAAGGAAAAGCCACCTCTGGCTTTACAGGCGAGACTGGCCGGGGGCCAGGCCCTCTCTGAGTGGGCCGGACCCACCCCCACCGACCTCGATTATGTCCCCTCCATTAGCCAAACTAAAGCCGAACAGGGCAGCGAGAGTAAAAGGAGCTCTGAGATCCCATCGGAAACGTGCTGCTCTTCAGAACCCCGAGTGGGAGCCAGTGGGACTTCTTTGGAGAGAGAGCAGGAGGAAGGGCCGGGGCCCACCCCAGAGGCCAAGTTAGACAAAACCTGTATGAGCACAACCGTGAACATCCCAGTGGCTAATTCAGTGCTGCCCAAAAATAGTGTTCTGGGGGGGGTCCTCAAAACAAAGAAGCAGCTGAAGACGGCGAATCATTTTGATTTGCCCAATGGTGTGCTGGTGGACAGCCTAGGTGAGGAGCCGCTTCCTTCCTTGCGCCGGGGCCGGAAAAGGCACTGTAAGACCAAGCACTTGGAACAAAACGGCTCCCTTAAGAAGCTGCGGCAAAGCGGTGGGGAGGCGGGCCCGGCCTCCCGGGCCCCGGGCCTGCGGGAGATGGAGCAGAAGCTGCAGCAGGAGGAGGAGGACCGGCGGCTGGCTCTGCAGCTGCAGCGCATGTTCGACAACGAGAGGCGGACCGGGAGTCGGCGGAAAGGAAGCGTGGATCAGTATCTCCTACGGTCCAGCAATGTGGCCGGGGCCAAGTAGCGCCCCAGGAACATGTGGCCTGTTTTTAAGAGGTCTGTGGGCCTGATCATTTATCTTGAAGAGCTGAGTGTTCTCACTTTGGGTTTCTTTTCATGGCAAAACACTGTCTGCTATGGTTCTGAGAGGTTCCAGGGCCTTTGTGGTCTCTGTCCAAGGGCCCTGTGTCTCTGCCTCCCGGTGACCACGGCCAGAAGCACTCCTCACCCCTAAGTGACCCACCCCTGAGGGCGTCTGGGCCAAGTCTGGCAGCACCCACTTGGAATGAGATTCAGGAGCACAGGGGCCAGAGTTAGAGATGGTAGAGGAGATGGAGGATACCTTCTGAAACTGACAGACCTCCTGACTTCTTTCACCAGGGTCTTATTTTAAATCAGCCTTGCAGATAAAAGGGAGTTCCCTCTTTCTCAGAGAAGTGGGTCAGTGTCGCTCTTTGACAGATCCAAGAAGATCATGTTCCCCCTTCTCCTTACTTGTGCCACAAGTAAATATACCTAATGAAATCAGTTGAGTTTACCCTCCTACAAAAGTTAATTTACCTTCCCTGTGTAAAAAGTAACATCGGACCAATGTGCTGTCTAGTCGACAGACCACCTTCATGGTCAGTGTTCAGTTTGGTCTTCCCAGGAGCGCTAACATGTAAGTGGTATCAGCGCCGTTTTCGATGATGTTGGAACTGCAGGGCAGACGTTCAGGTCCTGTCATTCACTAAGTGGCGTAGCCCAGACTGACCGTTAGGGCTCCTGACAACAGATCCCAGAGATTTTCCACACTAACAGGTTGAACAGGTTGCCGTAATGGACAGCAACCCAAGGGCATGCCACGCACGGGAGCCCAGGGAAAGCTGGCTGAGCATTTGAATACTGATTGTGTAAAATCCATAGGCAGATAATTGAGATCGATGGGAACTATAAATAAATACTATGCAGTTATCCACCCTGCTCCCCCCCCACCACCACCACCTTTACAGTTTACAGCCTTCTGTTTTCTTTGGGGTGGAGGGGGCTTCCGCCCTGTGAGACAAATTACAGTTGAACTTCGTTATTACTCTCCACATGTCCAAGGGTTATCTGCAACGTTGATCTAAAATCCCAGAAATTTGCCCAGAAGTCAGGCAAGAGCAATGCTGAAACTCCATACTATGGAAACAAGGTATCTAGCTGGATGCAGCTGGTAAATTCAGTCCCATGGACCTTTGGGGTTTAATTTCCTTAGGAGCTGACACCATGTGTCTTTTGCATCCCTGGTGGTGCTTGGTGCTTCTGCCCGTCTGGGCTCATTGAGAATAGGGATTAAGAGATGATTTTAGGGAATCTCAGATGGGCTGGCATTCCCTGTGCATGTACGAGCTGTTACTATAAAGTCATGTGACTGGCATTTCAACAAAGGTTTTAGAGCTTATATATCCCAGTGTACGTTGTCCCCCTTGAGTGGCTCCAGCAGGATACTGCATAGATTTTCCAATGATGTTGCCATTGGCAAAAACATTTCTGGAACTGTCCTCAACATCTAGAAACATCTAGAAGTATAGACTCCTAAAATGTTAGAATTGGAAGGGACCTTAATGGTCATCTTTTCCAACCTCCTCCTCTTACTAAGGCAGAAACTAAGATCCAGAACGGTGACTCACCTGATCACTAGGGATTTACCGTATCACCTTCTTTTGATTCCTCTCAGGAGAATTTTGCCCCCTCTTCTCGGGGCAGATCTTTACTCTTTTGTGGTTACAGGAGGGAGAATTTTAAGTCTGAAACTAGTCAGAAGCTGTTCGAAGCCTCTAGAAGAGAAGGTCGGGCCAGAGGGGTTCAGAGTTACAAACGAGTTGTAGCTGTCAAGCAGTCGTTAGTTGGCATACGGGCCATTTCCTCGTGCTGCTCAGGAACAGCTCCCGGGGAGAAGTTCCAGAGATGTCGTAAGCATTTTGGTCCTCATTGAGATATGTGGGACCTCCTCGGTGACTGCTTTGGTGGGAGGGTCCCTCACTTGAATGTATGTGTTCTGTGTTCTGTGTGCACACGTGCAGATGTGTATTTAAAACACATGCATCCGTGCCATTCCTCTTTATTCACACCACTTCGGTTCCAGGCCCTGCCAGCCACACAGGCTTCCACAGGCTGCTGGACGGTCGGTCCCCGGGATAGCAGAGCCGGTGCTGGTCTGTGGAGGAAGGGGAGGGTGACTCACCGAACGAAGGCCCTTAGAGAACGCCCGAGGTCCTGCCATTTCCTAGAGCTGCTCGTTGGTCTGAGCGAACATCCCCGGGAGGCTCGTCCGCTCAGTGGTAGCAAAGAAGCTTCTTTTTTCCACTTGCCATCTTTCGTCTAGGTCTCCAGTCATTTAAAAAACACGTTTCAGTTGGAACTGGTTTTTGGTTTTGGAGAAAAGATAAATATTTTTAATAGAAAAAGATATATATTTTAAATATTTCCCCAAAGTCATACTTTTGTTTTAAGGAGTTGCATAGCAGTAGCAAGGAATTTTAGGTTCGGGTGCAGAGCGCAAAGCTCCCTCCTGTGAAGTGAGTGTTGCAAATGCTGGATCTAGCTTGCGGACTTTCCCGCTTGCACCTCCTGTTGTGTCTAGAGGGTCCCTGACAGTTGTTCTGCAGACTTCCGGCCAAGCAGTAGTCCTTGCTGTGGAGGCAAAGCAGTTTAGGTTAAGGAGCGACAGGGCTTACCCTCTCATCTGCTTGGCTTTGGAGGAGGAAAAAACCACTAAGGTATTATCTGTATTTTAAGATGCTTCCCGTACTTAACTAACACCTGAACACTTTCTCCTTCTGAAAAACGTCTGTGTCCTGTTGCTTGCTTGCTTGCTTGTGAAGTTTATCACAGATGGCATTGTTGACATGAATTATTTGGAGAAAGAGAAAGACAGGAAGGGAAAACAGAGTGATGGGGAGGGTTGGGGAGGGAGAACGAGAGAGACGCTAGTTCACAAAACAGACATTTCTCACAAATCATTGGAATCTGATTCACCATACAAATTTCCCATGTCCTACGAGCTCTGCTCTTTGTGTATATGCATTCTCTGTGTGTGTGGGTTTTGTTTTTTGTTATTAAAGGGGAAGTTAGGAGAGGTTGGAGGATGAAGGTCATTCTGTGGTGCCCTGAGAAGGGGGCTCTCATAGGGTGGGGAAGATCTTTGGCAACATATTCGTGACCTATTGATTGTATCTGCTGGAAGGAGTCATCGGGGCCTGTTGGGTCGGTGTCAAATCAGGGGATTAAGCACCCAGACCTTGGACCCTTTCATATAATTGCCTCTTTTTAAAAGGTTAATTCATCGTGGCTGAAGCTTCCCAGGAAAACCTTTTGTAAGTGGCTTCATTTCTTATTTTTTTAATTTAAGTTTTAGATTTTTGTCTGGAGGAAGAACTGGTGATGAATGCCTTCTGGTTTTCTTGGTTTGGGGTGGTTTTTTTGTTTTTGTTTTTGTTCATTTTCCCTAAAAGAAAAATGCCCTTAAGAGATTAAAGCTGCTTAATTAATTGCTGTCAGATTACAAAGTGACAAACTGACTAAGATGGGAAGCTGCCACTGTGCTTGACTGGTGAAACTGATGACCGAAGGCTGTGCTGTTCGCCCTTTCTGTTCCATTTAACAGACATTCCTGAGCTTCGAACTTGTGCCAACCCTGTACTGGGTCGTGGAGATACAGGATGGAAAGGACAGTCCCTGCTCTTGAGGAGCTCAGTCTCTAATGGAATGTATTTGAATGTCTGTGTGGCTGGAGTTCTGCTTCTTCATAGTGACCATCTTGGATGGCCGCATTTAAGATACTTTCCAGCATCTGGCAGGCTGCGTTGAACATTTTAGACCCCTCCCATCAGTATTTCTGAATTTGATTGCAGCACTGCTTTCCATTTCCTAAGTAATTTTACCAGAGGAGAATGAATTTTCTCCTCCAGTGACACAGGACAATAATCTCTTCAGGAGAGCTTTTACATCAGCGCCAGGAAGTGAGGCAGGGTGTGGATCATTGACATGGTCAGAGGAGGCCCACATCCCAACTCCCTGACCTCTTCACCTCTTTCGCAACCAGACCTCTCACCACAGCTGGTAGCAACTTTGGATTCCTTTTCCTTTTTTCTGCCTGGCTTTTCACTGAGATGGAAAACCAGCAGGAGAGGAAAGAAAGAAAAATTGAAGGCTGGATTATAATCATAAAATGCTATATAGCTCGAAAGGGCATGGAAATCATTCAGATCAAATTTTTCCCACCTGCTGCCCATTTTTTTCTAAGAAATAAGGAACGTGAGGTCCAGTGTCCTGTGCCCTATTTTATACTGTAGTTTCCTAGGATCTAAATAGTCCGTTTAAATTACACACACACACACACACACACACACACACACACACACACACACACTATTTGCTAATGAGGACACCCAAATGATACAGGAGGCTTTTTGTTTTAATAGCTTTTTCTTTCAAATTTTTTGTTAGAATTAAAATATACTTATATCCCCTGAACACACACCCAAATAGGGAAAACCCCACAATGTGACTAATGTGAATATGGAGTCTTGGGAAGTGATATATTTTTTTGATTGGAATAGTCATCATTTTAACCACAAAGGGTTAAAACCCAGCCAGCTCTTCATTTTTCTTTGAAAAATCAAGAACTCCTTAGGGACTTAAATCTTTCTCAGCCAGCCTTTTCCCCATCAACCTATAGAGTGGTCTTTTGGCCTGGTTTTTAGAAGTAAGCATAGTTGCTTATAAATTCTTGTGAATCAGTGACACAGGTATTTTTTTCGGGGGGGGGTCGAGATTCTAGGGAAAGCTGCTGCTGAATAGCTTTTCCTCCAAAGACGATACAGAAAATGCATCTTTCACATAATTGTTATCCACTGTAACTTTCTGAAAAGGATTGTTCTACAGAGAAAAGAGACATAAGCAGAAGTCACGACCAGCTTAGAGATTGGTTAAATTGAAGAAAAAGTGCCAAGACTGAATGTGCACATTGTTCTATGTATGATCAGTATTTTTATTCTTCCTAAGAAAAATATTTACACACTTCGCTTTGTGAGTAAGTGCTTCCTTACTGTCTTGTTAATAAGGGTGGCAGGCTCCCTCTCTGCCTTTTCTGGGGTCTTCTATCAACTAGTTGGACAAAGCCGACCTAAGGCCAGGCTTATTCGTCTTCTTCCCTCTCACGTAATCGGTAAAAACAGGCAATGCGCTCCTCAAAGATCAAGCTTTTAGAGCTGAAGAGTAGCTGTTTGGGCCCTGGGTCTGGAGGGCAGCGGTCAGAGTCTCCCTGGGTGGCCCTGTGGCCTCCACTCCAACTATGCCACCAGTGGGAGCAGGGCCCCTCCCTCCGTCGGTGGGTCCAGCCCTTCGCCTGCAGCAGAACACTTAAACTCCTGAGGAGAGAATGGAGAACTACTCGAGGGAAAAAATTATCTTAAATGCCACCTAATGGTTTTGTTTTTGTTGTTTCTCCTGATGTGCTGTTTACTCTCAATTTCTACACACACAGTTGTCCTTAGGACCTTTCCTCTTCTCACCTAGAAACAGAAAATGGGATGTATATTAGTTTCCAACCTGCTGTCTACATTAGAATTGGAGACGGGGCCTGGATCCTTGTGGACTGCCTCCTCTCCAGCTCATCACCAACAGCATCTTGACAAAGACAGACCCAGAACAGGGCAGGCCCTGTCAGGGATGCTTCTGCCAACAAAGAAATGGCACAGAATCAAATGGGACGATGTGTTGTTTGTTTAAACAGTACCAGAGTGCGTTCTTCAGTGTGTGTTTGCCTGCTTGAGGAGAGGCCCAAGTTGAACACATAGTAAAGCAAACTCATGAAAGTGAATATTCTGTTTCTAGTCAAAGTCTTAACCTCTAGAGCGCAATCACAGGCAAATCTGGGCTGAGACTAGGTGTGTTTGACTTTTGGAGCGGTCTTTGCTCTGGGAGATGCCCCACTTTGGAATGTCTTGTTTTGGCATTCAGAATGGTGGGAGAAATTAGGAGGCGAGATGGGGTTTCCGTGGTGTGCTGTGTCTGAGGTCTAAGTTAAGAATGGTCTATTCAACCATTCTGACTCCTAATGAAGGCACAAGAGTCTGAGAAAAGAACGAATGTACAGGATGAGACTATCCTTGCATATTGGGGCTATACTGAAAACATCTGATTTTGGCTTTGGAAGCACTGCTCAAGAATTCATCAAAATCCCTTTGGTGTCCGTTTCTCATCAAACACAGAACAAATGTATCGCTGTCCCATCTAAATGTGTAAAAACAATTTGAAGGACTGATGCAAGACATGCCGTACGTGGTAAACCAGCACTTAAGGGACCTTTGAAATCTGGCCCAAGACTCTTCCAAAGGACTGTCTTTAAAATGATTTGCAAGAAACAAGGCAGCTGCTTAGAGGTATATGAACAGAATCTGATTGTTCTTTGGCCTCTAAGGTAACAGAAAATGTCCTCCATGTTGCACTCATGGATTCCGATAGCCTGGTGTGGTGAAGGGGGTGCCCTCATTTACAGATGGGAAACTCTGGCCCTAACATAGCCTGGAAGTTGAGTCCTGTGACTGCAAAGCCATTGATTGCTTTTCCTGTTGCCCTAGCTCAGTCAACTCAGGGTGCTGCCATCCTCCCACTCTGGTCTTGGCTAACTCTTAAGGTTCCAGTTGCTTTCTGGGTTGGATCTTCTGGACTGGGCCTGCCAGGGATACAGAGACCAGAATCTTCCCTCTGCACCCACCATAGGGGTGGGAGGTATCCTGCAGCAGCAAGCATCATGAGACACAGTCTGCATCTAAATCAGTTCTCAGTTCCCTCTCCTGCGGCCATATCCAGCTCTCAGGGACTTACTGGCATCTTGGATAAGTGGCTAGGAGAACAGGATGGCCCTACCTAGTTTTGGAGAATTAGTGGTGGGAGAAATCATTTCTTCTGGTTTGCTCACTAGAAGGTTGGAGAAAGCTCAGAAGAGTGTGGCAGCCAGCTTCCCATCTGCTTATGAAGAAGGGAGGGGAGTGCTGGGTGAAAGCAGCCCAGGGGGTCGAAGCCTCTAGTGGCAGATGTGCTGGGGAGAGTAACTGTGCCTGCAGCAGGGAGGGCAGATGCCGCCCAAAAGACTTTCTTGATTAGTTATGAATTCATGTTCATTTGACAATTCTAGTCAGAGGCTTTACTCATTGAGATGAGGACTAGTTCGTGTCTCTTCAAAAAAGGATAAAACTCAGGAAACCAAGCAACTGAAATCTGCTCACACAAGAGCCCTCAAAGTGTGCTTTTAACACCAGAAGGACCCACAGAGATTGCAAACCGCATTGTCGCTGTGGGTAAGGTTAAATGACCTGCCCTTTATCATATAGTAAATAAGAGGGTTAAAAATCAAGCCCTGGTAATGTGATTAAGTCCAGATCACTCCGGAAATAGAAAAGAATGGACACAATTGGAAAATGTTTGTATGGCTTCCAGAGATGCAGCAATTCGCCTGCGCGGGAGGGCGGATGGGGAGACGGTGTGAGACCCTGCCTCGCATACTTCAAACAGGCACTAGGAGAGGAACTAATTTATTCAGATGCTATCTTATGTGGAATAACTGAGAAAGTTAAATAGCGTTTGGCCCGGATAGGTGTCACCTCCCTGGGATGTTCTTACGTTGGTGGAGGGCTCTGGCCTGGCCTGGCGGAGGGAGCCAATACACTCCTGAGCAAACAGCAGCGCTAGGTGTACCGAGGGACTTAGGCAGACAGCCCCAGCCCAGTGGCTAGAACTGCCTGGTAGCTTTACCAACAAAGGACGGGACAGCCTTTGGAGGGAGTGAGTTCCCTGTCAACAGGGGTGCAAGCAGGAGCTGAACGATCGGTTAGGGGACAGCAAGAGGCTTCCAGTCTCGAGGCTGGGCTAGGATGTTCCCAGGAGCCTTTCAGGCCAGAGAGCCTATGGTTGGTAAGTGTTTCTGGCTGGAAAGTGCAATCCAGTTCTCTAAGCCTGGAGCCCAGCATGGCTTACAGGGTCACTGTTGGGGCGGATTCTCCTTCCTAATGTTAGGGAAAAGGGGGTTTGGGGACCCAGGAGATCCAAGTGGTGAGTCAGCAACACACCCTGCCTGCAAGTGTCACTGCCACATAAGCCTGTACCACGTGTACCCGTCTGGGTGCCTGTGTCACTGTGATGTAACTGACACTGTAACTACATGTGCGGCCATGTGGCTGTGTGTGTGACTTGTGGGAATGCAGATGTGTGCATCTGGTATGACCGCAGCTGGCTGTAAATAGGACACTGGCCACATGTGGGAGACTGCGTGGCCAAGTAGGAGAATGAGCAGTTATTTCTATGCCCTAATAGCCTCACACTCGCAATAAGCAGACACGCCACCAGGCTTCTGTCAGACCCATGGCTGCAAGGCAAGATTCTAGCTCAAAGATCACCTTAATGGCAACTGAAGTTGGAGGAGTTTGTGCCTTGCTGAGGATCCTTAATCCTTGTGCCACTGACTCCTGGGCCCTGGGAACTGCATGCCTGCCGCCCAGGTCTGAATGCTAGATACCCCCAGGAGAGTAGCCTTAGGAGCAGAGGGAGACCATTCCCAAATGTGCATCTCTGGAGTTCAGTCCCAGTGGCCTTCTCTAGATCCATCTCTGTAGCAGGTGCTGTTTCTTGGACAGTCACAAAATGGGGCAACCCGACAGGCTACCTTGGCCAGAACCAGAGCCCAGGCTGACCTTGTACAGCCCCAGGATCCGTTCCTGAGCCGCAGTGTTTGTTTGCATATGGGACCTCAGCTGGTATCCCGGATCAGAGGACCTTAAGAAACCATGCAAGCCCTCCCCTCAGCCTGTCACGACTTTGTGGCCATCACCATCTGATAAGGAAATTCCTGATCCTCTCTCCTCCCTCCTCTCCATTTGCCCTCATCATGGGAAAAGCTGCCCAACAAAATAAAGCCTCCTTTCTGGGGCCTGGAGGACTCAGTTTTGCCCCCTACCCCAGCAACATGCACACTTTGTTGGCTGTGGATGGGTTAGTTCACTTCTTTGAGCTTTAGAGTCTGTGCTGCTTTTCTGTTCCATCAACCCCCTTGTTTTCCATCCCAGTGCTCATCACAGCTCTGTTGGACAGGTGCAACTCAGGCAGGTTTCCCAAAGGATGTGTGCATCAGCCGGGATCCTTGTCTGGCCCGGGAGGTGGGCCCGATCTACAAGAAAACATGCAGGCTACCTTGCTCTATGCACCTACTCTTTATTGCTGCCAGGCCAGGTGCTGGGTCCTGCCCAGCCTAGGGAGGGGAGGTCCTGACCAGTTCCCCACTCTCTGTGGCCAGCAGGCAAGGCCAAGCCGAGGTCTGAGGCCTGCACCTGGCCCACCTGGCCCCAAGGCACGGTCCAGGGCACGGAGCCCTGGGAGGGTGTCGGGCACAGGCGGGGCAGTGCGCATGGCCCTGTGCACAGCCCTTAGCTTTTCGAGTCGCTGGCCATGGGCTCCTGGCAGAACTCATCCATGAACTCAAGGAAGCGGCCGAACCTAGGCTGGCCCTCGCTCAGTGCTGGGCGGCCTGGGGGTGGCGCTGTGGCCCTGAACACCGTCCGCAGTGAGTAGCGCACCAGCTGCCGGTAGCGGGCCTGGAACTCCTTCAGCAGCCGCTTGGCCTCCAGGTATTGCTTCTGGTTCACCAGCCGCCGCTCAGTCCGCTGGTGCAGGACAGCTCCTGCAGGGAGAGAAGCCCAAGGGGCACCAAACTCGCTCTGGGGCCCCCCTAGCCCAAAGCAGTGGGGACTGCGTCCAGAGCGCTCCCACCCCCAAAAAGTGGGACGGAGTGAAAGGAGGATGCTACGGGGACTGAGAATGGCCTCCCCAGCTCCGGGCCGTAAGAAGCCAGCTGATTCTACCGCAGGCCTTAGTTGTGGTCTGTAACATGCTGTGTGACTCTAGGCAACTCCCTGCCTCGCTCCAGGCAGGCCTCAGCTTCTCTGTCTGCAGCGGGGGCAGGGCGGGGGCAGACGCCAAGGGCCCTCCGCCTCCTCCCGGCAGATGAGCAAACTTCCCTCTGTCTCGGGTTCTGGCCGCTGAGGACAGGGACGGGGACGGGGATGGGGACGGGCAGAGCTGTACCTAGTGGAGCCTCTGTAATGTTCTGGGGATCCCGCATGCGGACGAGGAGGTCATCCAGCAGCTGGGCTCGAGTCTTCCGTGGCGGTGGAACGGGGATCCTCTGGGCCTGACGCAAGGTAAGAGGAGCCTGTCACCCCAGTCCGGTGCTCAGCCTCTCCTGGCCTCACCTCATACAGACGCAGCAACATGCAGGAGAGCACCTGGGGGCACTGGGAAAGCACAGCCCTCAGAAGGCCGTGAGGTGACAGCCACGGCTCTACCTGGGGGCTCCCGAGGAGCCACTCACACACGCAACCAGGTGGGGTTGAACCGTGTACCCGTTTCTCCTTGGGAATGTAGTGTTTCTGAAGCGCACCCAGCCTGGGCTTGGAAGAGCAGCACAGCAGGGGGCACTTCAGCATGCGCTGCAGGGCCTGTGCATTCTTCTGGATTCCTAAGGCAGAAAGGCAAGGGTTGGGGCAAGGTACTCTTCCTCCATCTGCTGGATGCCTCCCCCAGTTTTCTCATGCCCCAGCAGCCCTGGGTGAAAGGATTTGAGAGGCCCCAAGAGGAACACACTGCCCCCATCTCTCCCTGATCTGCTGCGGTGCCAGAACCTCCATCATTCATTCAGTGAATACTCGTCCCCTGGGTGCATGGATCCTAATGGAAAAGTAGCACTAGAATGGGGAAAGGGACTGAACCCAGGGTAACCCCATTAAACACAGTGGGTTACACTGCAGGGACTGACCCCCAAGAGAGCACAGCTGAGTGCCAGTTCCTTTGAAAGCACAAGTACTGTTAACACATCAGTCTGAAATCAGGGGCTCGGAGGGAGCACTGCCCCCCTTGCCTTAAACCACAGAGAGAGGATTGGGGATGTTCAATCTGGGGCTCAGCTGGGCTGGGAAGGAGCTCAGGAATCTGGCCAGTCTGGGTAGCTGTTCATCAGACCCTTCCTGGAGACACTTTTCCAACCAGAGCAGCCAGGCCTAGACTGGCTGGAATCTCGGAACAGCCGTGGTGCCTCAAAGTCCACTGAAGGCCCAGGCCAGGGGTCCTGATATGGGAGGCTCCAAACCAGGACACCTTCAGGAGCTCTTTGACAGAGGACGACATCCTGGTCTGGAAGTGAGGCATGCCACCAGCCTTAGCTTTGCCCTGACTTGCTCTGGGCTGTGGAGAGGGCCCCCGTCTTGGAGCCATTCCCCTCACATACCCTTTGGCTCAATAAAGGCTGGATCAGGCTTGGCTGTCAGCAGCTCCTCGTAGCCATGGTACTTGCTGGGAAGGGAGGCAGTTGGGAGCTTCCTCCAAGCCCTCTTTACCTCTCTGGGAGCTGTGTGGGGTGGTCTTTGCTCTTCCTCCTTCATGGATGAATCATCCCTCTGGAGGATGGAGGAAGGCAGCTCACCCACCTGTGCCCAAAAGAAAACCAGCTTCCATTAACATGTCTAAGCATCAGCTCTGTGTGGATCCCCACCCTGGACCCCGCTAAGGGCAAGAACCAAGACCGGGTGAGAGAGGGCAGCCGTGAAAGCAGACAGTGATTGTGCACCTTGGTAAGGCCAGAGGAGAAGGGAGCACAAAGGTTCTGGGTGAGCCCAGGAAGCCCTCACCCCGCCTGCGGGGCCCGGAAGCTTCCTGGAGGAGGAAGCTCCTCCTTCCTCATGAGGCCTTAACCTGCACGAGGTCTTGAAGAAGCAGGATGGCCCCATCCCCAGGGGCTACAAGTGCTGGGGAGAGAGGCTTGCCGCAGGCCAGGAAGAGCAGGGGCCGAGCCACCCATGTAAGACCCGGCAAGGTGGATCTGGCGGTACTCTAAGTTGGTATCTTTGGGGTGTACTGTGAAGAGATGGGTGGCTGGAGCAGTAAGCAGGCCTCAGATCAGTAAGGACTTTTAAAAACCAACCTGAGGGTGTTTCTTTTGTTTTTGTTTGTATTTTCTTTATCCTCACAGCAATGGCAAAGCCACAGAGGAGTTTTAAGGGGGTGAGTGACCACTGTCTGAACTCACATTTTTAGCCTACCCTAAGGGTTTTATAAGAAACATATTTATGAGACCTGTATTTCATGTAGGGATGTTATTCATACCCTTCATGAGAGCTTGTGGCTAAGAAGAAATAGAAAATCTGAACAGATCTGTAACAAGTAGAGATCTCAACAGTTCTCACAAAGAAAAGCCAAGGGCCAGATGGCTTCACAAGTGAATTCTACTAAGCATTTGAAGAAGAATTAACACCAATCCTTCACGAACTCTTCCAAAAATTAGAAAGGGGAACACTCCCAGCTCATTCTCTCAGTTACTATCCTGAAACCAAAACTAAGGAAAGACATCACAGAAGGACAATACAGACCAATATCCCTATGAACAGAAACAGAAAAATCCTCAAAAAATACTAGCAAACCAAATTGACGACCTATAAAAAGGATTATATACCATGATCAAGTGGGACTTATTGCAGGTAGACAAGCTTGGTTAAACATCTGGAAATCAATGTGACACACCAATAGATAAAGGACGAAAACCACATGATCATTTCAGTACACACAGAAAAAGCATTTGGCAAAATCTAACACCCCTCCGTGACAAAAAAAAACCCCACTTAACTAGGGATAGAAACTTCCTCGACCAGGAAAAAAGGACATTTACGAAAAACACCCATAACTAACATCAGAATTAATGGTGAAAGACTGAAAGCTTTCTCCCTGAGATCAGGAATAAAACATGTTTGCTCTTTCTGCTTCTATTCCACACTGCACTGGAGGTCACAGCCTGGGCAATCTGGCAAGGGGAAGAAAAGCTTTTCCCATCACGGGGACTCCCAGTTGATTGTATTCCTTTGGCTCCTAGGAAGCCCAGAATTGCATTTTGGCAATATACCTCTGTTACGAGAGCAGCAGGGCAGATGAGCAGGTTAGAGTGACAGAGACCTTATTTCCTTTCCTGTCCATATTTTCCTTTCGTCCAACTTTCTCAAGCTCATTTTATTTTTTTCAAGCTCATTTTTAAATATTTACTTATACTCTGCTTTGTTCTAAAAGGTTCTGATAGAGTTCATAAAGACAGTTTTATACCGTATAAATGTGTATGTCACTCTAAGTCATCTGTGGAATAAGGGATGGATGGAGTCAGGCATAAATGTATGCATGTGCATCTTGGAAAGATCTGGCAGACTGGAGGCGTGAGATGGGAGGTGGGGAGCTGAGGAAAGGCAGTGGTACGATAGTAATGCTCGCGGGGCCCTACCAGCTCCTCCAGCCTCCTATTTCCCTTTTCCTATGTGTCACCTGTCTGCCGCCCAGACACTAAACCATCTGTGGTTTCTGCACATGCCACTTTAATTTCTGTCCTCTGTAGCCTGCTTCATGCTGTTTGCTCTGCGCAGGATGCCCTTCTGCCCATGTTTTCACCTTGTCACTGCCTACTCAGCCTGCAAAGCTCAGTTCATTAGAACCTCTTTCAGGAGCCCTCCTGGTCTGGGCAGAGGATCCTTCTTTCCCCCAGGCTCCCAGCGCCTGGGTTTCCCTTAGTCTCGGCACTGACTGCATGCATTGTTCCTGTACTCCCCCATCAGACTGAGGACATCTCGAAGGCAGGACCTTCGTCTTGGCCATCTGTATTCCCAGGACTTAGAGGCAGCATCAGAAGTGATGTGACCTTATACAGATAGGCAGAGGCAGCAGCAAACCCTTCTGAAAAACTGGTCAGAACCATGCCCCAGCCAGACCCCAGATGCTGTCTGTGCCACAGGACCATGACTTGTCTCCATGGGTATCCCTACCAGGAGCCTTGGCTCAGCGGAGCTCCCGGAGGGGCTTGCGGGGCCTGCTGGCGGGGGTGGGAGGGGGGGAGGGGGAGGGCTTCCTTCTAATTTCCGGACCTGTCTTGGACTCACTTCTGGCTGCCCACCGCAAGCCAGCTATGCCAAGGTTGTATAGGAGCCTCTGGGAGCTAGGAACAAGGCAGGGGAGCGGGGGGTGACCGGGCACCTGGGTCAAGAATATGGACTCCATGCTCCTGGTGTCCTCGTCTGACAGGTGCTCCGGGCTGAGGTGGCCAGGTCTGTTGCTGCGGTGGGACATGGTCTCTTCACTGTACACGGTGGAATCAGAGCAGATGGGAGGCAGGGGCACGAAGGTCCGGTGGGACAGGGAAAGGCCCTCCACGCCCTCGATAGGTATCTGTGACTCCAGAATACTGCTTCTGGCAGCGGAGAGCTCTTTAGTCGGCCATGCCTCAGACTCGGGGATCTCCTTTGAGGGAGACTGGACTGTGGTCACAGGGAGGTGATGGAGAATCAGAGGCCGCTTTGGCACCTTTGGGACTTGGGTTTTCACCTGTCATGGGAGAAAGGCTAGATTGGTTTGCTTCCTAATCAGAATCTCTCCTTCTGGACCTCACGGACTAAGGCTACTTGGTACCGTGATCAGGGTCCTGGATGAGGGCTCACAGCGGGGAGGGAGGGAGCCAAATCCCACTGACTGGGCATCTACAATGTGCCTGTACATGACAGATGTTGCTTGATTTACACCTTAAACTGCCCAGGAAATAATTCTCCTTATTTTATAAAAGTGGAAGCCAGGGCTCAGAGACGTAGGATGAATTGTCCGAGGTTACAGGATTATTCGGTGGCGGAGCCTGGACTGCCCGATTTCTGCCTCACTCTACATCCCTGATCATATCACTCTGGCTCTCAACAGCCTTCTTCTTCTGATCAAGGTTTAACACGGTGCCCTCGACTTTCTTCAGGGACTCCTAGGAAGACCTGGAGGAGATGGTCCTGTCTCTTATAGAAGGCCGCAGCACCAAGCCCCTTTCAGGATACTGGTCCCTATACCTTAAGTGAAGTTTCATAAGGCAAATCTCTCTCAGGGTTCAGAACCGAGGAAATAACTACTTTCCTGTTGAAATTCTCAGCTTCCTTAATTAGTGAAAGCCCGTCATTCTGGGACAGAGGATTATGTACTTAGCATTTGGCTCACTCTGATTGTGCCCCTCTCAGGCTGGCTGATGGGAAGGAGATACTCCAATCCTTAGAGGAGGCAACAAACAAGGGGAAGATGATGGAAACCTTTTGAATTTCTGTCTGTTTCTGGCTTTTAATTCTGTGCTGGTCCTCTAAGGCCTCTAGACTAGAGTTTGGCTGGACAGTGACAGGCTGCAGAGGGGGTAGGAGAATAACTGTACCGAAAGGGAACTGTAGAAAGGGAATAAGCTGGGTGGGGAATGCCCAGTCCAGCTTTTAGTTATAGGAAGGCTAAAGTTCAGGAGGGAGAAGCATTTCACAGAAATTTCTGCAATCCTTGTGATACTGTATGGCATCCCAGAAGGTAAGTCTAAGACCACCGGCTGGGGTTGGTTTGGGGGGTCAGATTGCTCTCAACATAAGGAAATGCTTCCTTATGTGTGAGATGTGTATTGTAGGCCTGGCAGCCATCCATGACTCCCACAGGTGGTTAGAACTTGCACAGGTATGGATTTGGGGGTTTATAACATATTTTTGTATCTGTTGCTTCATGCAGTCCTCTCAGCAGCTCAGGGAGGCTTGGAGTTGAGAAGCTGAAGCTCAGAGAGTGAAGCTCTTGCCCAGGTTCAGGCAGCTGTGGAAAGTGATGAAGCCGGGCTTATCCCCGGGTCTTCAGACTGATTTCTCCCCTACTTCTCCATAGCTCCTTCTCAGGGCCTCAGTTTCTCTGTCAAAGTTGGGGGTAGGATTCCATGACCTTCACAGCTTCTCCCTACTCTGGCAGCTGGGTCCCTCTGACTGTCTTGTCCCTTCTGGGTGTATCTGTGTGTAACAGACACGGAAAGGAGAAGACAATGCTAGTACCACAGACCTAACAGAAGAAATCCATGATGAGTGGGGAAGGGCACTCTCTCCCCAGGTCAGTTCACATGCAGTAAAACAGGCTCCACTTCCTCCGGGCTTGGCAGGCCTTACCTTCCTCGAGTCCTTCCGAGGCATCAAAATATGATGCTTGGCTTTTACTATCTTCTTGCTAATCAAGTGGATCCCCAGCCGCTCCTGGAGGAAGCTTTTCAGCAGTGGAGGGACCCCTGGAGCCATGATGGGGAAGATTACTATTAGCAGATATTTACTGGGGGCTTACTATGTGTCCCACACTGTTCAAACTGCCAGACATGTATTAACTTACAGTAATACATCATTATTATGTAATGAATACATCATTCTCACACCAACCCCGGGAGGTAGGTACCTATATTATTCCCATTTAATAGGTGAGGAAACTGAGGCACAGAGAGGTTAAGAAATTCGCCCAAGGCCACAAGGGTAGTGCAAAGCAAGGGTGAGAACTCTGCTGGTGTTACTCTAGGACCCAGGATTCTAAGATGCCTTCAAGGTATAGCGCTGATGCAGCACCCACTGTACCCATGACGCAGCACCCATTTCTGGACACAGCCCCTTTGAAACCTCATGCATGACCCTTTATGTTTCTCATCCCCCTCCCCTGCTCGGCCATGCCTCCCCCGTAGGCCCCTCCCCAGCTGGGAAGTAGGAAATGAGGTCACAACAGACCTGCTCTACAAAGACAGGTGTCACTTAAAGATCTCATGCAGGATCTAGCTAATTCTGTGTTCCATTCCCAGCTCTGCCTCTTTCTTGTTGTGGGACCTTGGGTAGATCATGAACCTCCCTGGTCCGCAGCATCCTTCACTGAGCATGGGGACAATGACGCCCACCTCACAAGGTTGCTGTCAGGTAAGCTGGTACATGGCAGATGGTCAGCAACATCTGTGGTTCTCTCCGTCCCCAAATGCACCATGAACCACGTCCACCCATGACCCACGGCAGAGCCCAGGGGCTCAGCATCCATGAGGTGGGGCTGAGGGTGCCCACACTGGCCCTGGGCACCGGGGTGGGGGCGCAGGTTTGTGGGCACCATACCTCGTGTATGGGCCACCAGAGGATTGTTATGAAAGATGAGCTCACAGAGCGACGGGAAAAGAGCTACTGGCAGGATGGCATCTTCCTTTGCGATCTGTAAGGAACACGGGGAAAAGCTTCAGGTTGGCACCGCCCCACCTCTGCCCAAGTGCTGCCAGGCCCCACACCGCGGGGCTACATGCTTGCTAGGGCAGGGGTAGGGCCCGGGACGTGAGGCTCCTGTACTGGACTCAGTGCTGGGCAGGGTCTGCTCCTGCGATTTCACCTGCTCACACCCACAGATCAGGATCCTGTCTGAAATTCCACATCACTGTTTCACATTTGAAAGTTAAGAATTGTTTTCTCCACACTGGAAATGTAGCCAAGACCAAGGAATGGAGATGTTGGTGACAAAATAGGAACAAGCACAAAGAGTCTGGAAGTTTGGCAGGGCAATGACTTTGACTTCAGGATACAATTTGTCTGGCACTTCACCTTCCTCAATGCAACCTCTACACACCCTGTCCGTCTGTCAACAGCACTCCTGATGGTCTCTTTCATTAAGGCCTGTTCTGGGCACTGAGCTGGGGATGGGCAGGGGGCAGGCAGTCAGGGGGTACCCATTCATCTAAGGGATAAGCCGAGCCAATGATAAGGAAGACCTCCCGGCTGTCTGGGGCCCAGAGGCTGCTCTACCCCCGTGAGGCCAACCTCTGAAGGGTGAATAATACCCAATCCTTGCTGAGCAGAGTGGCTGGAACATCCTCGGGGAGGGTGTCTATTAGCAACAGAACAGTATCAGAGGGGCCACGAGTGGGGCAGTGGCCTTTCAGATGCCTGGGCACCCTGAACATTATTGGGTTAGACTCAGGACCCGTGGAAAGCAATAAGGCCTGAGGACTGCGAGAGGGAGGGCCCTTCAGTTTGCCTTCCTCTGGAGCCCCAGTGGGTAGCACTAGATGCCCACTGGGCAATGAACCTATCCATTATCTTTCTATTCCCATCCAATCGATAAGTATTAGTGAATGCCAACATGTGTCAAGCACTAGGTTGGAAAGGAGCAAAACAGCTAGAACTCCTGCCCTCAAGGAGTGCTGCCTGGGGGGACACAGGCACTGAAGCCCTAACAGGAAGGATGGGAGCTCTGCAGCTGTAATCAGTGCCATGAGAGAGGGCGTGGGAAGTCCTTCCCTATCTCCCTGGTCCACGCAGGGAGATAGGGAAGGCTTCCCTGAGGTTTGAAGGGTGAGGAGGTAGGGACAGAACACACAGCGTAGAAACCTCTGTATTAACCGAAACTGTTCTACTTTCTGGGCACACAACCAGACTGTCTTTGTGCCTCCCAGGCAACTAGATGTGCTCATGTGACTCAGGTCATATGCAACAGGGTAGAAGGGACCATTTCTGGGCACAGCCCATTTGAAACCTCCTGAGTGACCCTCTATGCTGCTCACCCCCCTCCCGTGCTCCGACATCGACCTGCCAGATGCAGAGGAGCGAGTAAAATCCCCTTCAGGCCCTATGGGAGGACAGAGCCACAGCTGGAAGGGAGCTGGGTCTCTGCAAGATCACATGGGAGGCCCCCAGCCCACCTGGAATACCCACAGTGGATTTTGTGAAAGCAAGAAATAGACTTCTACTGCGGGAGGTCCCTGGGAATTGAAAGCGTGTGGCAGCCGCTCCCGGTGCGTGCCCCACCCAGTGTGGAGAGGAAGTGCTCCACGCAAGAAGGACCTCGCAGCGAGGAGGGGGAAAGCCAGCTGGGGGGCGGAAAGAAGGCCACTTTGATTAACAGTAGAGAGAAAATGAGGCTAGTCAGGGTCAGACAAAAGCTAGAAAGATCTTGGTCCCTGGGGACCTAATACGTGGCTTTTCAGAAATATGAGGACCTACATATGACCAGATTTGGTCACAGATTAGATATGCGTGGTGAGTAGGGACGTAAAGGAGAGAGAAATGTTAAGGACGACAGCCACATTTTGGCGTGATGGAGCTCTTCTCTAAGATCCGGGGCAATGGAAGAGCCTCAAATTTGAAGATCATTAATTCACTTTGGATACATGTACTTGAGAGGTACCTTCCAGACCTCCCAGGAGAGATTCAGGGAGGCAGTGGGTACACTGGTCTGGGGTACACAGGATACTGGTTCTGTGTTGGAACTGTAAATCTGCGAGCCACCGTTCGTGGGCAGGGGGTATGCGAAGGCATCTCAGGGAGAGAGTCTAGAGTGAGAGGAGAGGGACGGGACACGGGCCTTGAGCAGCTGGCACACCTGCTCACCAACACAAGGACGTGGCACATTCCGTCCAGGACCAGGACGTGGCACACGTCTTCTATCCAGGACCAGACGGTAAACGCTTGGGGCCTCACTGGCCACACGGGCTGTGTTGCCACTACCCCACTGTGCCGCTGTAGCACGGAAACTGCCAGAGGCAGCTCATACGTAAGTGTGATGGCTCTTTTCCAATACAACTTTAGTGATGGACTCTGAAATTTGAATTTGATATCATTTTAATGTGTCATGAAGGATTATCCTTCTTTTGATTTTTTCAACCATTTAAAAATCTAAGAATCAGTCTTAGCTTGAAGGCCACACAAAAACCAAGGTCGGCAGATAACGCCTGTGGGCCAAATCCATCCCCCCGTCCGTTTAATACAGTTTCATCAGATCACTGCTGTGCTCATCCATTTACACATTGTCCTCTGTGCTACAAGGACACGGCTGAGTAGTAGTGACAGAGTAATGTATTTATCTGGCCCTTTATAGAAAACATTTGCTGACTTTTTATCTAGACTCTAGGGAAGGAGGGAAGGAGGATGAACCTACAAAGAAGTCTAATATGTGTTGATAAATAACTATAAAATGGTGGCTAAAGAGGGTGCAGAGTCTCTTATACGCAATTCAGGTGGTCAAGAAGCACTCACAACAGAATGGGGGAGGGAGAATTAAATTTAATTTTGTCAGGATGCAAAATTCCATCCATCCAAATCAGGCAACTAAAAAGTTGAAGAAAGTTACAATTAAAACTGATAGAAAGTTGAAAGATACCCATGGCACGGATGTCATATTTTCTGTGAAATTAAGTCCCAGCTGAAAGATATGGGCTTAGGATTCTGGCTGAGGTAGTGAGGAAAATCTGGCCATCACGCTAGCCTATCCCTGTAAGGTGAGTTGAATGCCAATGATAATAAATTCAGGGTCCAATGACAACTTAATATTTCTGTCCAATTTCATTGGGTTAAGGCAAATACAACTTAATCTGTCAAATTTATGAACTAAGTAAATATTAGTTAAAGGTTGAATGAAAGTGATTATTTTACTTTTTTTTTTAGAGAGGGAGAGGGAGAGAGAGTGTGTGAGCCGGGGGAGGGGCAGAGGGAGAGGTAGAAAATCTTTTTTTTTTTAAGATTTATTTATTTATTTGAGAGAGACCGTGTGCATGTGCACAAGCTGGGGGAGGGACAGAGAGAGGGGGGAGAGAGAGAGAATCCTCAAGCAGACTTCCTGCTGAGCGTAGAGCCCAATGCAGGGCTCAATCCCAGGACTCTGAGATCACGACCTGAGCTGAAATCACGATTCGGATGCTTAACCGACTGAGCCACCCAGGTACCCCGGGATAGAGAACTTTAAGCAGGCTGCACGCCCTGACATGGGCTTGATCTCAGGACCCTGAGAGCAAGACCTAAGCCAAAATCAAGAGTCGGACCCTCAATCGACAGAGCCACCCAGGCACCCCAATGATTTTACTTTTGACACAAAACTTAATAGATTTGAGTGGATATTCTAGACATTTAAGTTCTGTTTGAACACAGAATTGGTTTTAAAATTCATAACTTTAATAAACTGAATATTAATTTCAACACAGGTAGCATGAGTATTCCTTGATGGGATCAAAACATCATTCATTCATCAAACAAACTTACTGAATACCTATCATGTATCAGGTGCTATTCCAGATGATGAGGCTATAGTTATAAGCAAAACAAAGTCCTACTCTCAAATAAACTTACATTCTGGCAGTAAACAACTGACAATAAAGAAAAAGATATATATGTTAGGTGATAACTGTCATAAAGAAAAATATAATTTAAAAACTCAAGTAAGCATATAGGAAAACGAAGAGTAGGGACGCCCAGGTGGCTCAGTCGGTTAAGCAGCTGCCTTAGGCTCAGGTCATGATCCCAGGGTCCTGGTATGGAGCCCCACATCAGGCTCCCTGCTCAGCGGGGAGCCTGCTTCTCCTTCTCCCTTGGCCTGTCTCCCCCACTCATGCTCTCTCTCTAATAAATAAAATTTAAAAAAAAAAGGAAAGTATTGCTCCCCTCCTAACAACAAGAAAAAAGAATAACTATAACATCATAACTTTTCTTGCATCTCCCAGAGAGCTAAGGTCTCAGGGCAACCATGTGGACTGGAATCTAAGGAAAGATGGGCACCTCCAAGGAGCGATGGGCCATGGACACTGGCTCCCATGTGGCAGAACATGGGAGGAAGAGATGGCAAGTGCCATAGAAGCAACTAGGAAGAAATGAGCTAAACATTTTAATGAGCCACTAAAGGCTAAGTGTGGGCCTCTTACAGTAGAAGAGAACTCTCAAGAGTTGCAGAGAGGAGGAGAATTCATGGCCACTTGTATGCAAAAGACTGGACCCAGGGAGCAAGACTGGAGAAAGCCATTCCTGGGGCATAGGCCTGGAGGAGAAGAGCCCCTGCCACTATCAGAAAGGCAGGAAGCCTTGCCACCCCTCTCCCTAGAGAACAAAAGCCTTAAGTTTCTGAGGAAGGTGAGCAAACCCTGTCAGGGCCACGGCCCTGCGTCTGGGGGAGGGGAAAAATTAAAACCTGCTGCTCCTGGGGTAGGGGCAGGAAACCAACGTGGGCCCACTACCTGAGAGGTCTCTGACTGCTTGCGGAGGGGTAGGACCACTGAGAAGGCCCATCCTTGAGACACAGGAACCCGGGGCCTACTTAAGAGTGGGGTTGGACCCTCCCTTTGGCCCTCTACCACGAGACAAGCGAGCGCTAAGTAACAAGCAAAAGCAGTCTCCTGCTTGGAGAGAGGAACACAAGTGTGGAGATAAACCCTTGTGAAGTGCAGGAGCACGGGGAAGGCTGCACGCCGAGGACAGAGCAGGAACACAGCGAAAAGTGCTCTGGCGGCCCAGCAAGAACCAACTATATGCTGTCCCCAAGAGATGGACTTGGACATCTCTTGTCAGATGGACAAAGCTACAAAGAGGCTGGAAGTAAAAGGATAGAAAGAGACTATGCAAACAGCAAGCATAAGAATCTATATTAAACTCAGACCAGACAGATAGCAAGACAAGAAATTTTGTTCAAGGCACAGGGAGACAAGTCAAAATAATATAAGGATCAACACATCAGGTAGATATAAAAATTCTAGATGTTTATGTACCTGATAGTAAAACGTCAAAACACACGCAGCAGACACTGACAGAACTAAAGGGAGAAAGAAACAGCCCTACAGTCATGACTGGGGGTGTTAACACTCTGCTCTCGATAACTGGAAGAACAAAGAGGCAAACAATAGTACGGAAATGATCTGAGTTATACTGCCAACCACCTTAACTTAACTGATATTTATAGAACACTATTCCTCAAAACTGCAGAATACACATTTTTTTCTAAGTGCACACATAACATTCACCAAGACAGAATATAGGATGGGACATAAAACAAGTTTCAATAGATGTCAGAAGAATGAAATCTTACAGGTTATGTTATTTGATCACAACAGAATTAAAGTAGAAATAATAAGTATAAGACATCTAGAAGATCTCCATATATTTGGAAACGAAGCATTTCACTTACCTAAACAACGCATGAGTAAAAGAAACCACAACAAGACTTTGAAAAGTTTAATAGAATAAAAATAAACACACAAATCATAATTTGTAGGATGCAGCTAAAACAGTGCTTAGAGAAAAAGTTATAGCTTTATATGCTTATATTAAAGAATAAAAAGGTCTAAGTCAATGATCTAAAATTACACTATTTAGGACACTAGAAAGAGAGGAACAAATTAAACTCATGTGAGTAGGACAGAAATCAAGTTAGGAGCAGAAATCAATGAAATGGGAAAATAGATAAGTAGAGAAATCTAATGAAACCAGCAGTTAGTTTAGTTTTTTCAATAAAAGACACAAGTGACCAATTTCAAGAATCAAAGAAGGACCCATAATACATCTATGGTCCACTGATTATTGACAAGGGTGAGAAGACCATTCAATGGGGGAAAGAGTAGTCTTTCTGATCAATGGTGTTGAGGAAACTGCATATCCACCACATATAAAAAAATGATGTGGGACCCTGTCTCACATCACATATAAAGATAAACTCAAAATGGATCAAAGATCTGAATGTCAAAGCTAAAATGATAAAACTCTTAGGAAGAAAAACACTTGAGGAGTTTGGCTGTACCGACTGCTTGCCTTAGAAGGAATGTAAGCAGAGTACCTTAAAAGTTGCCTACATTTCAGACTTGAGTAGAGCTCAGTTGGTGGGGTCTATAGAAGTCAAACAGTACATGGCTACTGGAAAAATATGCTAACATAAAACATGAAGGAAAAACACATTAAATTTGTCCCATGGACTTTACATCTGCTGTTACCATAGGCTAGAACATTTCCCAATTCACTCTTCCCCTCACACTTCACCTCACCACACTCACGAAACCATTCTCTTGAGAACCTTCCTTGATCCCAAATATTAGGTTAGACTGCCCCTGTCATATACTTCATAGCACTGTGAATTTCTTCCTAACACTAGGCATGCTTATATTGAGACCACTTGTCTTGTACCAGTCTTCCCTAGGGGTGATAAGCTCCAAAAAGCAAGAGGCCCAATCTTGCTTTGCACAGCTGTGTACCTAGTATGCAGGATAGGGTCTGGCACATGGTATTACATAAATATCTGTGACTGAATGGATGGACTTCGGCCTTGGTCTGCACTCTCTCCACTTCCCCCACCCTGAGAACTCCTGAGCCCACATATCTGTAATGGGGAATTATAGGGCTGGCCTTCAGGCCAGAGCAGATTGCATCCCATCCTCCCATCTTTGCCCCTGAGGAAATAGGAAGAGAAGCAGAAGAGTCACCTTATTGTAGGCCAGGCTAAGGTACCTCAGCTCTGGAAAGGGCGGGGCCAGCGTCTGGTTCCTGGCCTTCAGTGACTTCACGGGAAGAATCTCGAATATGGGAGGAAGTGCACATACCTTGGTTGCCTTAGAAGGAAAAAAGGTCTATTGTCAAAGTGTCCTGATGATAAGAAGCTGAATGCTGTCAAGGACCAAGAGACCCTTTCTATGAAGGGTAATGGAAAGAAGTGACCATTCTAGAAAGGCTTGGCCAAAAGAGACATCTAGGGTCATAATGGGAGATGTTACCAAGGGCCCAGAGTTCTGGTTCCAAGTTCTCTGAGGTCACATGATGTGCTAATTCCCCATCACCCAAAGTTCAGGTTTCAAGTGCTCTGATACCAAATGATAATATAGCAGTGATGTAGACATCAGAAGTTCTCTGCCTCCACCTCCCACTTTCTGCCCTACAGCTTATCCTGAAAAGGCCCTTCTTTACAGCTGGGCTAAAATTTCTCCAAAAGGCAAAAGGACAGTGCTTGCATTTTATTTTTTTAAAAAAGATTTTTAAATTTTTAAGTCATCTCCACACCCAGCATGGGGATTGAACTCACAACCCTGAGATCAAGGGCCCCAGCACATTCTTCTGACTGAGCGGGTGCTTGCATTTTAAAGGGGACTTTTCCTAGTGGGGAGATGGAGAGCACGAGTGACCTGAGCCTTGAGTACCTGGTCTGATGGGCTAGCTAACATCCTACAATGGAGGCTCTTCAGTCCAGGATAAATCAAGAGCTAAGTCCTGGATGACTTCAAGCAGGCCTTCAGGCCTGAATGTGACCTGGTGCACCCATGTCACTTGCAGGGTCATGGTTTTTCAGCACAACCCAGCCTGCCTCAGGATCAACATGTTTAATTAAGCAGAAAATAGAAGGTACTGGGTTAATCATGCCTGACTCAGTTCACTCACTGATTCCTTGAGTTAGATGGGACTAGAGGAAATTACAGGGTGAGATGCTGGGCTAATAACTGGGTTCAAATGAACTAGATTCTGTTCTAAGCTCCATTAATTGCTGTGTAATCTTGAGCGAGTCACTTAAATTTCACTTGTTCATTCAGTGAACAGTAGCGGAGTGCCTACTCGGAGCCAAGTATTTTGTGCCCTCCTGGGGTCCAACTCAGACACCCACACAAGTGGGACAGGTGAGTCATGGGTGAGAGTAAAACAAAAACCAGTGATGGTGCTTGTGCATGTCTGTGACTCTCCCCTCCAGGTGATCCAAATGCAATCTGCCAGAGGCCACAGTGGAAAGCGGTGGCAGTCTGGTAAGGCATTCTCTTCCACCGTGCAATTCCCTATCTGGAACAAGGCTGTGTGACCTGAAGGGGCCAAGTCAGACTGCCGCACAGAAAAGAAAGAGCCAGAGAGTGAGGCTCAGGGGTATCTAGCACTGTCCAGGGGCATGAGTGTCCTGCCCTGAAGGCATGAGGGATACACACCTGACTTTTACAGAAAGAGGCCACTATAAGTCTCCACCATCTAACACCCTGTCTACATGCTCAGATGCCAGAGCGTTGGGATCTGAGCACTGAACAACCTACCAATTCTCTTTGACTTTTGTGGCCCACTGTTTAACGGCCCCCAAGCCCCTCTATGCCGTATGTATGCCCTTCGGCAGTGTGACCTTGGTGCTCCTCTCAATCAGAGGTGGAGTCTGTGTCTCTATGCCCTCGAACGTAGACTGGCTGTGGTATAATAAAGAATTTGGTCTCTCTCCCAGGTTTTTGGCATTGAGCTTCCAAAACTCTTGGAACTTCCTGAGTGATAGGAATGTCTTTGTTATTCATGAGCCCTGGGTTCACACTTAAGTTTATGCTAATGAGACGACTCAGGATGAGGGCTGGCCACACCTGAAAGACAACCCTGCTATTAGAGAGTTGGGGTTTTGAGCCAGCCTGACCCCTGGGCTAGAGATTAAGTTCAATCCTGTGGCCAATGGTTCAGTCAGTCATGCCTATGTAATGAAACTCCAAAAAAAAGCTCCGGACACTGAGGCTTGAGTGAGTTTCCTGATTGGTGAATACATCAGATGTGCTGGGAGGGTGACACACCCAGATTCCATAGCGAGAGGGCACAAAAGCTCTGCATTTGGGACCCTCCTGGACCTCACATTATTTATCTTTTCATTTGGCTGGTTCTGATTTGTACCCTTTATAGTAAAACTGTGATCATAAGGATAGTGCTTTCCTGAGTTCTATGAGTTGTTCTAGTAAATTACTGAGCCTGAGGAGGTTGTGTGAACTCCAATATTTATAGCCAGTTTGTCATAAGTGCTGATAGTTTGGGGACCCCCAAACTTGCAGCTAGTGTCTGAAGTGAGGGCAGTCTTGTTGGGAAATGTGCCCTTCACCTGTGGGGTCTGTGCTATCTACAGGTAGCTAGCATCAGAATTGTACTGCCCTATCATACTTAATATTTGCTTTGACCAACAGAATGTGGCAGAAGGGCCACCATTTGAGTTCCAGAGCCTTGCAATTCACTCTTGCCCTCTTGGAACCCTAAGGCCACCATGCTGTAAAGAAGTCCACAATAAAAAGACTCCATATAGATGCCGAGCCATACCAGGTGTCCATGAACTCAGGCCCTAGAGAACCAGCCAGCTGCATGAATGAGCCCCGGCAAAACCAGTGGAACACCTAACCAGCCCAAATAATTGTGAGAAATAATAAATTGCTATTGTTTTAAGTCTGTAATTCTTGGGTGGGTTTGCATGTGGCAATAGTTAAATGATATAATTTCTCACCTAGCTTTATCAGTGGGGAGGGAGTACACTGAGTTGCCTCTCAAGGATGCAGGTTGGCTAAACATGTACTTATACTTCTTATTGTAAATGAATAAATCAATAGTGCATCAGTCCTCGTGAGCTTGGTTAGTAAGCATCTAACCCTGAGAGAAAAACCAATTTTCTGTCCAAAAATCAAGCATCTAAACCTGTGACGCCAAGGATCAGACCCTAGATGGTGGTATATTTGGCAAGGATGAGTGTAGCTTTTGGGGGCCCTTACTAGGGAGCCCCAAGGTTCCATCTTGGTGGCTGCCTCACTTCAATGCCAGTTTGATCACTTAAGGCAGCAACCATTCTGACTGCACACATCTGAGAACAGTGAAAGTGAGCTTGTGGGCTGTGTGAGGTCGGGGACCTGACTGTCTAGTCCACCACTGTATGTTCACAGGCCAGCACAGTGCCAGGCACATGGTAGGTATTCGGTAAATATCTCTTCAATGAACGGGCTTCTTCAGTGTGATATATATAAATGCCTCTCATAGCTTCATTAGCTTACTTTTGTTTTTTAAAATGAATGTTCTAACTTAAGGACACAAATATAAAATAGGCAGTTCCTACCTCTGAGGTTGAAAATCCAGGGTAAGATGAGAACACAACCTCTGAAACAAAAGAGAAACAGAATAAAGTCTGGTGAGTGCACTGACTGCCCCCAGAGAGGCTGGGGTCTGGGTCTCCCATCCACTGTGTACAGGAGGGTGACCCCTAGCACGGTTCTCACTGGTCCTCATCTCTCACTCTAACTGGGAGGAGGAGTTGGCTGTGATACCTGTCAGGTGGTGAGTGGCACTTAGAATAAAATCAAAACTCCTTGGCCAGGCCTCTGAGGTCCTGCCTGATCTGGCTCCCACCTAACTTCTCCAATCTTATCTCATGCCACCCTGTCCTTCACTCACTACATTTCAGCCACATTGACCTTTCTTCTGACTTTGCAACATGCAAGCTCTTTTAGCCTCAGTACTACTGGGCGGGCAGACAGTACTGATCAGAGAGGGCAAACCAACTGTCTTAGAAGAGAGAAATGTATATAAAAGATTTTCTGTCAAAGGATTTGAAAGTACTCTTTGTTATGCGAGTAGAAATAGAATATATTAAGACAGTGAATTCAGGAGAGATACTAAGAATAACCAGCAGCACAGTAGAGTAAGGAAGAGGTTGTGGAGTGATTTCATTCTTGGCATCATCGGAATGAGATCAGCCAATAAACATCAGAGTTCAACCATAAATTAAAGAACCTTCTTGGACTGGATCCAAGTAGTGCAGGCACTACTCACCATTGCCCTGGCTAATAGGTTATATTAGTGATATTATACTTCCACATGTTAATAATATACTGATAAAAGTTACATGTTAATGATATTAACATGTTATGTTAATTATATTATACTGATAAAAGTTACATGAAAACGATATTATACTTCCACATGTTAATGATATTATACTGATAAAAGTTACATGAAAACGAAGTAAACAATAAGAGGGGTAGAGCATCACATGGCCCAAATAACTTCTATGACAAACGTCTGGAAAGGATTGGAGGATGGATTTGTACAAGGAACAAAGTAGGAGTTAGCAAGAGGATGGGCCATGGTTGCAAGTGTGGCTGCTAAAGAGTGACTCCCTGGGGAGACAGGCCCTACATCTAGAAAGATGAGCCATGTATACTCTGCCTGAACGTACATCCTCTCCCTATAATCTCAGGTTAGAAAGGTTATTGGATACAAGTTCAAAATTTCTATGTACTAGCAACAAACAAGTGGAAATGTAATACAAAAAAAGCAGCACCACTGACAATAGCATTGAAAAAGACCAAATACTTAAGAACAAATCTAATGCAAGACCTCACCACTGAAGACTACAAAGCACTGATGAGAACAATTTTAAAAGACCTAAAACATGGTGGGATATATTATTTTAATGAATTAGAAAACTCAATATTGTAAAGATGTCAATTCTCTCCAAATTGGTCTACAGGATCAATACAATTCTTTTATCTTTTATTTTTATTTTTTTAGAGAGAGTGAGTGAGCAGGGGAGGGGAGGAGGGGCAGAGGACAAAGGAGAGAGAGAATCTTAAGCAGGCTCCACACCCAGCACAGAGCCCAATCTCACAACCCTGAGATCCTAACCTAAGCCGAAATCAAGAGTCGGACACTTAACTGACTGAGCCACACAGGTGCCCCTGATCAATGCAGTTCTAATCAAAATCCCAGCAGGATTTTGTGTGGAAATTGACAAGCTGATTCTAAAATTTATATACAAATGCAAAGGCTTTATAATAGCTATAGCAATTTTTAAGAACAACAATGCAGCTAAGGAACTTTACTATCAGTTCTCAAAATGTGTAACAAACTACAGTAATTTTTTTTTCTTTTTTTTTTTTTCTAGAGAGAGAGTGCATGCGCACGATCGGGGGGGGAGGGGCAGAGGGAGAGGGCGAGAGAGAATCCCAAGCAGGCTCATGCCCAGCACAGAGCCCCATGGGGGGCTCGATCTCACGACCCTGAGATCATGACCTGAGCCGAAATCAAGAAATGGATGCTCAACCGACTGAACCACTCAAGCACCCCTAAAGCTACAATAATTTAGACACATACAGAACCCACCTTACCATAATACCTCACTTACAACTCAGTGGGGAAAAGGATATAGTCTTTTCAACGAGTGGTATTGAGTCAATTAGATACCCATATAAAAAAGTAAACTTTGACTCTACTTCACATCATATACAAAACTTCTAGATAGATCATAGATCAAAATATAAAAACTAAAATACGCTTCCAGAGGAAAATATAGGAAAATATTTTCATGGCTTGAAGCAGACAAAAAATACCTGAACAGGAAATAAAAAGCACTAACCATAAAAAATTGACCTGAACTTTTATTCATCAAAATCAAGAACTTTTATTCATCAAAATTCATCCTTAAGTACACGAGAAAGCAAGCTACAGACTGTGAAAAGATTTTTGTAATATATAGATCTACAAAGGACTTGTACCTAGCACATATAAAGAACTCAAGCGAATCAACAAGAAAAGGACATATAACTAATTTAAATATAGACAAAAGACTTGAATAGGTACTTCCAAAAGAGGATATCAAAGTGAGCAATAACATATGGAAGGTACTTAAGATCATTAGTCACTTAAGAAATGCAAATTAAAACCAAAATGAGAAACCACTACATACCTACCCCAAACAGGTAGAATTAAAAAGACTGACATTACCAGAGAGAGCCAAAAAGTAACATAGACCAGAAAGGAACACAGACAATATACAGTAATAGTCACCTTACAGGTAGTGCAATGGCACTAAATTCACATCTTTCAATAGTTACCCTGAATGTAAATGGGCTGAATGCCCCAATCAAAAGACACAGGCTATCAGATTGGATAAAAAAACAAGACCCATCGACATGCTGTCTGCAAGAGACTCATTTTAGACCCAAAGCCACCCCCAGATTGAAAGTGAGGGGGTGGAAAACCATTTACCATGCTAATGGACACCAAAAGAAAGCTGGGGTGGCAATCCTTATATCAGACAAATTAGATTTTAAACCAAAGACTGTAATAAGAGATGAGGAAGGACAATGTATCTTACTTAAAGGGTCTATCCAACAAGAAGATCTAACAATTGTAAATATCTATGCCCCTAACATGGGAGCAGCCAATTATATAAGCCAATTAATAACAAAAGCAAAGAAACACATCGACAACAATACAATAATAGTGGGGGACTTTAACACCTCCCTCACTGAAATGGACAGATCATCTAAGCAAAAGATCAACAAGGAAATAAAGACTTTAAATGACACACTGGACCAAATGGACTTCACAGATATATTCAGAATATTCCATCCAAAAGCAACAGAATACACATTCTTCTCTAGTGCCCATGGAACATTCTCCAGAATACATAACATCCTAGGTCACAGATCAGGTCCCAACCAGTACCAAAAGATTGGGATCATTCCCTGCATATTTTCAGACAATGCTTTGAAACTAGAACTCAATCACAAGAGGACAGTCGGAAAGAACTCAAATACATGGAGGCTAAAGAGCATCCTACTAAAGAATGAATGGGTCAACCAGGAAATTAAAGAAGAATTTAAAAAATTTATGGAAACAAATGAAAATGAAAACACAACTGTTCAAAATCTTTGGGATCCAGCAAAGGCAGTCCTCAGAGGAAAGTATATAGCAATACAAGCCTTTCTCAAGAAACAAGAAAGGTCTCAAATACACAACCTAACCCTATACCTAAAGGAGCTGGAGAAAGAACAACAAATAAAGCCTAAACCCAGCAGGAGAAGAGAAATAATAAAGATCAGAGCAGAAATCAATGAAACAGAAACCAAAAGAACAGTAGAACAGATCAATGAAACTAGGAGCCGGTTCTTTGAAAGAATTAACAAGATTGATAAACCCCTGGCCAGACTTATCAAAAAGAAAAGAGAAATGACCCAAATAAATAAAATCATGAATGAAAGAGGAGAGATCACAACCAACACCAAAGAAATACAAACAATTATAAGAACATATTATGAGCAACTCTATGGCAGCAAATTAGATAATCTGGAAGAAATGGATGCATTCCTAGAGATGCATCAAATACCAAAACTGAACCAGGAAGAAATAGAAAACCTGAACAGACCTATAACCACTAAGGAAATTGAAGCAGTAATCAAAAATCTCCCAACAAACAACAGCCCAGGACCAGAAGGCTTCCCAGGGGAATTCTACCAAACATTTCAAGAAGAATTAATATCTATTCTTCTGAAACTGTTCCAAAAAATAGAAATGGAAAAGGAAAACTTCCAAACTCGTTTTATGAGGCCGCCATTACCTGATCCCAAAACCAGACAAAGACCCCATCAAAAAGGAGAATTACAGACCAATAGCCTTGATGAACATGGATGCAAAAATTCTCACCAAAATACTAGCCAATAGGATCCAACAATAGATGAAAGGGATTATTCACCATGACCAAGTGAGATTTATCCCTGGGCTGCAAGGTTGGTTCAACATCTGCAAATCAATCAATGTGATACAATACATTAATAAAAGAAAGAACAAGAATCATATCATCCTCTCAATAGATGCAGAAAAAGCATTTGACAAAGGACAGCATCCTTTCTTGATCAAAACTCTTCAGAGTATAGGGATAGAGGGTACAAACCTCAATATCATAAAAGCCATCGATGAAAAACCCACAGCGAATATCATTCTCAATGGGGAAAAACTGAGAGCTTTCCCCCTAAGGTCAAGAACACAACAGGGATGTCCACTATCACCACTGCTATTCAACATAGTATTAGAAGTCGTAGCCACAGCAATCAGACAACAAAAAGAAATAAAAGGCATCCAAATCAGCAAAGAAGTCAAACTCTCACTCTTTGCAGATGATATGATACTTTATGTGGAAAACCCAAAAGATTTCACCCCAAAACTGCTAGGACTCATACAGGAATTCAAGCTCTATTACAAAGCTGTAATCACCAAGACAGTATGGTACTGGCACAAAAACAGACACATATATCAATGGAACCAGAATAGAGAGCCCAGAAATAGACCCTCAACTCTATGGTCAACTAATCTTTGACAAAGCAGGAAAGAATGTCCAATGGAAAAAAGACAGTCTCTTCAACAAATGGTGTTGGAAAAATTGGACAGCCACGTACAGAAGAATGAAACTGGACCATTTCCTTACACCACACACAAAAATAGACTCAAAATGGTTGAAAGACCTAAATGTGAGACAGGAGTCCATCAAAATCCTAAAGGAGAACACAGGCAGCAACCTATTCGACCTCAGCCGCAGCAACTTCTTCCTAGAAACATCACCAAAGGCAAGGGAAGCAAGGGCAAAAATGAACTATTGGGACTTCATCAAGATAAAAAGCTTTTGCACAGCAAAAGAAACAGTCCACAAAACCAAAAGACAACCGACAGAATGGGAGAAGATATTTGCAAATGACATATCAGATACAGGGCTAGTATCCAAAATCTATAAAGAACTTATCACACTCAATATCAAGAAATGGGCAGAAGACATGAACAGACATTTTTCCAAAGAAGACATCCAAATGGCCAACAGACACATGAAAAAGTGCTCAACATCGCTCGGCATCAGGGAAATTTAAATCAAAACCTCAATGAGATACCACCTCACACCAGTCGGAATGGCTAAAATTAACAAGTCAGGAAACGAGAGGTGTTGGCTGGGATGCGGAGAAAGGGGAACCCTCCTACACTGTTGGTGGGAATGCAAGCTGGTGCAGCCACTCTGGAAAACAGTATGGTGGTTCCTCAAACAGTTGAAAATAGAGCTACCGTATCTCCCAACAATTGCACTACTGGGTATTTACCCCGAAGATACAAATGTAGGGATCCGAAGGGGTACATGCACCCCAATGTTTATAGCAGCAACGTCCACAATAGCCAAACTGTGGAAAGAGCCAAGATGTCCCTCGACAGATGAACGGATGAAGAGGATGGAAAGAACCTGAATAAACAAACTAAGGGTTCTAGAGGGGAGGGGGTTGGGGGGATGGGTTAGCCTCATGATGGGTACACACACACACACACACACACACACACACACACACACACACACAATGGAATATTATGCAGCCATCAAAAGGAATGAGATCTTGCCATTTGCAACGACATGGATGGAACTGGAGGGTGTTATGCTGAGTGAAATAAGTCAATCAGACAAAGTCATGTATCATATGATCTCACTGATATGAGGAATTCTTAATCTCAGGAGACAAACTGAGGGTTGCTGGAGTGGTGGGGGGTGGGAAGGACGGGGTGGCTGGGTGATAGACATTGGGGAGGGTATGTGCTATGGTGAGTGCTGTGAATTGTGTAAGACTGATGAATCACAGACCTGTACCTCTGAAACAAACAATACATTATATGTTAAAAAAAAAAAAAAAAGAAGATAGCAGGAAGGGAAGAATGAAGTGGGGGAAATCAGAGGGGGAGATGAACCATGAGAAACTATGGACTCTGAGAAACAAACAGGGTTCTAGAGGGGAGGGGGTCGGGGGATGGGTTAGCCTCGTGATGGGTATTAAAGAGGGCACATACTGCATAGAGCACTGGGTGTTATACGCAAACAATGAATCATGGAACACTACATCAAAAACTAATGATGTAATGTATGGTGATTAACATAACATAATAATAAAAAAAAAAGACTGACATTACCAAGTGTTTATGAGGATATGGAACAACTGGAAATGAAATCTCTTACCTTAATATGGGGATCAAAACTGTACAACTGCACTGGAAAAATACTTGGCAGTTTTTACTAATGTTAGGCATACTTTTATACTCTATGACACAACAATTCCATTCCTGGGTATATACCCAATAGAAACGAGTGCTTAAGTCCACCAAAAGAGGTAAAAGAATATTCATAGTAGCTTTATCCATAATAGCCTCAAACTAAAAATAACCAAAATGTCTATCAACAGTAAGAAGGATAAATAACTTGGAATACATAAGAGAAATGAAAAATAGTGAACTACCAATATATGCAACAGCATGAATGAATCGGACAGACATAATGTTGAGTGAAATAAATCTGACACAAAAGAGCACATGCTGTATAATTCAGTATTCATAAATTTCAAATCAGGCAAAACCTATAGCTGGTGATAGAAGTCAGAGTGGTGATTATTCTTGGAGGAGGTACTAATCAGGAGGATACCACATGGGATGCTGGAAATGTTCTATGTTGTAATATGGGTGGTGGTTAGAAGGATATATGTATGTATGTAACAATTCAAGCTATACACAATATTTCTATATTTTTACTTTATGTTGGTTACTTCTCAATTTAAAATAAATATTAAGAAAACAGTAATCGATAACTAGATCAGTAAAGCAGAATATATAATCCAGAAACATACTCATGTAATAGAGATTTTGGTTTATAATAAAGGTGACATTCCTTTCCTTTTCTGTCTCTAAAGTTGCCATTTGGATACAGTTCTTGGCACCATGGTAGTGCTCTTGAGACCTCAATGGGGACCAGCCTACAAGGACAAGCAAGCAGGCCAAGGATGGCAGAAAAGAAGATGGAAAGAACCTGAATCCCTTGAGAATATCAGTGCACCCCAGAATTAGCCATCTCTGGAAAGTCTTACTTCTGAGTTTCTTGTTATTTGAGATTTTTAAAAATCTACTTTTAACTGGATTTTAAAAGTATCTTAACAGAGAATCAGTTAGGAAGTCATTGAAATAATTCATGGGAGACCTCCACCTTTCCAGGCCGAACAGCTTCAGCACATCAGCTCCTCAGGGAGCCACAGACTTTCAGAATAAGCTCTCAGAAGCTTATTCCCACCATGGGGCTTGAGTCCCTGGAACAAGGGGCATCACTCACCTGTCCGGTCAACATCCTTTTTCATGGGCAGTACAGTATAATCTGGTTGCTCGTCTGAGACCTCAAACATCCACGGCTTGGGCTGTCTCATGGAATGGGGCTCTTTCTGGGGACTCCCCCTGCTTCCAACCCAGTCCCCTGACCCGTCTCGGAGCTGAAACTGCTGTAGGTATGGGATCCGGAAAATCCTGTTTTGGTCCAGGCTTAACTTCTTCAGTCTTCAATTAAGGAAAGTGAATACAGAATCACAGCAATAATGATACCTCAGCGGCATTTACCAAACAACTTTAGGGAAAGAACATGGATTCAGGCTTGGACACTTACTCTTCTGGTGTGACCTTGAGCCAGCGACTTACCCTCTCTGGGCCTCAATATCCCTATCTCTAAAATGGGGATAATATTCATTAACCTTTCAAGGTTCCTATGGAGATGAATAAGACAATATAAATGGCCCAGCACAAAGTAGTATTCAGTAAATGGCAGTTGAATCCAAAGTAAATTTTCCAGGGATCTAAAGCTTAACCATTTAAATGCCAGCATTTTCATTACTTTAATCAAATAGGTAGAATTCAGTAGTTAACCTTATCTTTCTGATTCCAATTTTTTTTTTCTGTCCCCTCTATCAGGGGTCAGGAGCCTATCTCTGGTAATATCTCCTTTTACCCTCCTTTCTCTTTGCCACTTCTAATACAGTCACTTGATCAGAAATGTTCTATTGATGCCCCACTTTTATGGCTGAGCTAAAGCTCAGAGGGGAGAAGTTAATCACCCATGGCCACACAGCAGAGATAAGTGGTGGAGCTGGGATTTAAACCCAGGCCTTCTGGATTCCAGAGCAGCACGAGGGTGTGGGCCAGGCTCGGGGTGGTAGGGGGCCCTGCAGAGAGGAGATGGTGGCTTTACCTTCTGAGCCCGGCCAGGCTGGCAAAGCAATTGGGGCTGGAGAGCTTGTTGTCATCCAGCATCAGTGTCTCCAGCGCTGGGAACTTCAGGATGTACCTCCTGCTTGTCAGTGACGTTACAGATGTTTCCCTGTGAGTGCAAGGATCCTGGGTAATGAGCAAGGGCGGGGGACAAACTCCACCATCCCCAGGAAGTAGGAATGGGGATAGGAATAGAGATGGAGGACAGGGAATCAATCAAGAGGCATAACCAGCTTGGGAACTTCTCTAGTGCCCCTGAGATGTCCCTGCAGAGAGGGACCAAAAGGTCCCCCCCAACTGATCCCTTCCCCGAATCCCACTCATACATCAGTCTTCTGTATGGAGAAAGGCTGCACACATTCACAGATGGACTCAGTGAGACGGGGTTGGGGCAGGATGGGGGGCACTAGTAATGCTCACGGAAAATACCAGAATGAATGAGGCATGACCGAGTTGAGGGAAAACATTCTGCAGAAAGAATACTGTACAATTTTGGGTCAGGTCAGACTCCTGGGTATGCTGCATCACCCCAAGGATTGGTAACCATAGGAGCATCAGGAAACAGAGCCCTTGGCAGGGACCACAGCTTTGATTCATGTGGGGTAAGGTAGGCTGGCCGCAGTGAGGCTCTCCTCTAAAGAGACTTAATAAAATGCACACATCAGTAAGGAGTTGAGAATTCTCTTTTAAAACTCAAACTCTCTGGGGAGTCCCAGAAACACCTGAGAGTGGAATTTAATGGGCTGAGATCCTGAATCACACAGGTGGGGCAGGAAGTGGTGGCATTGTAGGTACTACCATTAACGTGGCCTCATTTATGTGCCCAGGTGGATGAGAACTAGGTAATTCTTTATTTTTTTAACCTTTTTTTTTTTAAGATTTTGTATATTTAAGTAATCTCTACACCAAACATGGGACTCGAACCTACAACCCCAAGATCAAGAGTCACATGCTCTACCATTTGAGCCAGTCAGGCGCCCCTAGGTAATTCTTTTTAAGTACACAAAGGCAGATGACTCAAATCATGTTTTCATTCCTCCCTCCAACTCTCTCCCCTCCATATGCCCAAATAAACACTCAACTGAGAAGGAAAGAAGAATCCTTTAGTTCATGGTATTTGAAGGTCACAGATGATTCTTTTCCTCTCCTGAAAGGACCAACTTTCATGCACTAAATTTTTAATTTCTACCTGAGAGGAATTACAGGAGGGTGCACAGCAGCTCTGTTGATTTATAATTAATTGACCAATCTTTTTACTCCAGTCAGATATGAAAGAGCTAAAAAATAAGCCTTCAAAAAATTCCTCTTATACCCAATAATGGAGAAGCTGGCTCTGTCCTGTCTCTTGTGACAAGTTACAGTGTTTTGCCTTTTAAAAGCTTCACCCTAATTATAACATATAAAAAGCTTCATTTTGTCTCTAAAACAGATGTCTTAAAATAGGGGGGCAGTCAATAGGTGGGGAAGGAGGACAAGATGCAAGGCTTCAGAGGAAAGCATCAGGCTCTCCCACTGGGTCCTTCCCAGGGCAGTTTTGGGAGAAGAGCTCTTTGAAGTGTCAGGAGTCTATTAGTATGGAGAGGCCGAGGTTTCCAGGTGTTCAGAGTGGTGCTATTTTTATCATACCTTCTCTTGGCAAAAGGAATTAATACCATTTAAAAATGAGAGATTTGACTGATTTGTTTAGAAGCTAAGAGTATGCCCCAGTGACTGGATTCAGGAATGGGAACTGGTGTGCCCTATTAGAAGAAGCTTGGGAATGCGGGTCAGCAGCCCTGGGCTCTGGTTCTGGTGCTGCTGCTGCTTGGCTTGCTGGGTGACTTCTAGCTGGTGTTGAGCATCTCTGGTCCTGGTCAGTTCCTCTATCTACACGATGAAAGAGGATTTCTTTTATTTTACATTGTAAGACTTCGCATGAGGCTAAAAATATTGCTGACCAGGCTGGACAAAGAGCTGCAGTAAAACAGATGAAATTTAGCAAGCTCTAATGTCCCTGAAAATGTTAGGTCAGCTTCTATGATAAGATACAGAAAACCCACCACGTAAACACAGGAAGAGGGAGACGGACGTAGCTTCCTAACTCACTTGTGTAAAAGAGGACTTATGATGTGGCTGCTAAAAAAGCTGGCGCTCCTTTAGGTGACATTTTGAGGAAAACAGTAGTTAGAAAAAAGAAGGTAACCATCCCCCTCTGCTCTGTGCAGGTCAAGCCTGAGAGGAGGGACTTGTGCGGTCCAAGGGGGGCAGGGAATAGGCCTCATGGGAGACCCAAAGTCTCAGATGCCGATCCAAACAAGTAATAGGGCAGGCTGATGATGGAGTAGGTCAGATATGATCCCCCTAACTCACCCAGACATAATCATGTGATCTATCCAGAAATGGAGACACAAATAGTTCAGAATAGATGAGGTATGTGGTGAAATGGAAAAAAGTGAAGAGAAAGGAGGATGCAGAAGCAGGCAGAGTCAGGTCATGAAAAGCCTTGTGATCAATGTTAATGGTGTTTATCTTTAGAACGCCGGGAAGCTGCTGAAGGACTTTAAGCAGGGCAGTGATAGAATCAGAGGCGCCTTTTAGAAACATCCCTCTGGCTAATGGTAAAGAGGGTGGGTTGGGAGGTGATAAAGAGAAAGAAAAATGTCCTTAGCTGTATCCCAAGTAGCAGGGGCTGTGTTGATGGGCTACAGCCAGATTAAACAGGAGGGAATAGAAAGGGCCAAGTTTGAGAAACATTTAGGAAGCACAATTCATAGCCTCTGGTGACTGAATGGATGTGCAGGGTGAGGGAGGGAAGAATACAGGCTGATGCTCACATTTCTCACTTGGACAACTGCACAGTTGATGGACAGTAGCTCCCGTCACTGAGGCCAGGGACACAGGAGGAAGAGATCTCGGCATGGGCCTGTGTGTGATGACCTTGGTATGATTAAGTAAAATATACAGGCTCATAGTTCAGAAGAGGGATGTGAAGTAGAGATATAAAGAAGACTTGGGAAAGGATGAAACCACGAAGAAAGATTATAAAAATTAAGAAAAACAGTGGGTTGAGAGTGGACAACTGAGGACTATCAACATTGAAGAGGCTGCCAAAGAAGAGGAATCCACAGAGCATTTTGAGTGTGGACACACAAGTGGGAAGAGAATAACAGTAATACTTGTTTGGAGCCTCACAGCTTTCAAAGCACAATTATTTCAACTGATACTCTGATGTAAGTAGGAGTACATTTATTCTCCCCATCTTATATATAAGGAAATAGAAATACCCAGTGGTGGAACCTTGCCTTACTTTATGCAACAAGGCTTCCCACTGAAAACAACTAAAATGATGAATAAAACCTAAAAAGAAAAAAGATTCATTTAAAAACATGTAAGAGATGTGAAGACAGTAAAGCAGTAGTATGCCAAAATCTAAAAATCCAGAGACAGAAACGGAGCATAAGAAGCCACATTTGCCTTTCAGACACTTGCTGATCTTGTTGAAACAGCATGTAATTGGAGACCCCCTATACCAATGTAGGATCCTAAAGAGACATACACTCAGGAGAGCGAGAACTAGCCCTAAACCCATGCTCCTCATCCCACAGCTAGGGGAAAACTGCCTTGGAATGAAAAGAAGGGAAGGGGGAGGGCAGACTGGTCCTCTTGCAAAACTGTAGCCCAAATTTGTATCATCTGAGTGGCTCAGAGACTATCCAGGCTAGTTTAGTTTAAAATGGTTCCATACTGAGTGCCCCTAGGCACCTGGCCAAAATAAATGGAAAGGTTTATGGTATTGCAGACTAAATAATGTGGGCCAACTCTCTCTTGAGTATATGCTAGAAAATCCAGACAAAATATATATATTAAAAACAATTTTCTTTAAGGCATCTGGGAACTAACAAGCTGTGAGAAATTAGGGGGCTAAGATTTGGAAAAAGAAGGACATCAAAGGGGATCTTGCAACACTTGGGGTCTCTTTTCCCCTAGGGCTATCTGCTAACTCCAGAAGTGGCAGAGAGGCTGAGATGCTGAGCAGAGATTCTGACAACCTTGCTAGTCTAGGGGCCAAGAGTCCAGGGTGCACCAGAGAAGGGGATTCCTGATAAACTTGCTTTAAGTTAGGGCAATGAAGAACTAAATCCTAGGGGGAGGTGTGACCTAGAAACAGTGTGGTCCTTGCAGAGACTGAAGACTAGCTTCAAATAATTATGTGTGAACCATACAATCAAAAAAAAAAAATCTAGAGCTGGTGAGAATAAAAATGATTTGAGTTGCCCAAAGGGAGAGTCACAGCCTCTCACTCAGTTTCCTATTTACATTTAAATTAAAAACAATTAAACTTAAATAAAAGTAAAAATTCAGTTCTTCAGTCACACTGATATTTCAAGTGCTTAATCTGACTGATGGCTACCATATTGGACAATGCAGATATAGAACATTGCCAACATTGCAGAAAATTCTATCAGACAGTCCGAAACCAGGCCTTTCAAGGATTACTAGACAATATCTGCAAATTGGTGCTAAAGGCTGGGGATATGAAAGGTATGGTGGTCTATCACTCAAAGTAGGGGATTATGGAAGAATGGAAATTTAGCCTATGAATGAACCCAGTGAAGTCATCAACCTACTTTGTGGTTATCTCCCCAGTTCCTGAATGTATAATTAGAATAGACATACTAAGCAAATGACAGAAGAAACACCTTTGTTTACTAACCAACAAAGTGACGGCCATTACAGAAGGAAGGGACAAATTGAAACCCCAGGAAATCTGCTGCTAGAACAGTAAGACTACAGTTATTCCGCATCCCTGAGGTAACTACAGAGACTACTGCCATCACTAAAGATAAGAACAGTAAAAGGATATTGAGTCTTATGATATTCCTGCTTAACTTGTTTATTTGGCTTGCATAGAAGACAGATCATGAAGAATGACTACAGATTACTGCAGACTCAATCAAGTGGTGACTCCAATTTCAGCTGCTGCCCCACATGTGGACTCTTCTTACTACAGTACATTAACACAGCCCCTGGCACTTGGGACACAGCTAAGGACCCATCAAATGTTTCTTTCTCTTTATTGATGAACAAGAACTGTCAGAAGCAGTCTGCTTTTGCCTGACAGGGACAACAGTACATCTTTTCCCTCTTCTCTCAGGGCCATATCAACTCTTTCAGCCTATCATAATCTATTACACATCTATTGCCAATCTGTTTTGGTATTCCACAGACCCTCATGTTGATTGGACCTGGTGGGCAGGAAGTTGCAAATACTCTAGATGATTTAGTAAGATGCATGTTTTTCAGAGGATGGAGGGAAACCCCACAAAAATTCAAGGAACTATCACCTTGATTAATTTTCCTGATGTCCAGGTATCTGGGAGCATACCTCCAATGTGAAAGACATAGTCCTTTACCTTGTACCACCTCTTACTTAAGAAAAAGGCACAAAGCTTTGTTGGCCTTTTTGGATTTGGGAAGTGATGCATAAAACATTTCTGCTGTTCTGATCCATTTACTGAGTATCCCATGAGGATGCCAGTTTTGTGTAGGGCCCAGAGCAAGACAAGATTTTGCAACAGGTCCAACTGCAGTTCAAGTTGCTCTCTGGACATTATGTCATTGGCCAATGGCATTGGGCAATATGACTCAGCAGGTCCAACCGTGCTCTAAATGTCTAAGGCAAATAGGTGTGCTGTATAGTACAGGGTTACCATACGTCCTAGTTTTCAAGGACATTCTGGGTTTTCACCTGTTATCCCAAAATAATTAATAGTGTTCCTTTTCCCTCTTAAGTTTGTCCTGGTTAGATGGATAGTTACATGGTCTCTCTATGAATAGAGACTTTTATAGGCCCCAATTGCAGAATTATTTTTTAAGTTTTTTTTTAATACCCCACATGGGGCTTGAACTCACGACCCCAAGATCTAGAGTCAAACACTCTTCCAACTGAGCCAACCAGACACCCCTGCAGAATAATTTTTGAGCAAAGTTATGCCCTGTTCTTTTTTTATTTGAGAGAGAGCATGAGCAGGGGGAAGAGCAGAGGGAGAGGGAGAGGGACAAGCAGACTCCCTGCCGAGTGGGGAGCCCAACACAGGGCTTCATCCCAGGACCCTGAGATCATGATCTGGGCTGAAGGCAGACACTTAACCAACCGAGTCACCCAGGCACCCCAAAGTTATGCTCTATTCTGTGGGTAATTATTTTCCTTTTGAAAAATGGTTTCTGGCTTACTACCCCATGTTGGTGAAGACTGAACAGCTGATCACAGGAACATGAAGTGACCATGTGACCTGAGTGGCTCATCACGAACTGAAGGTGCAGCAGAATTCCCTCATCAAGTGAAAGCAGTATGTGAGATCCAGCTCAAGCAAGTCTGGGAAAATTGTGTGAATGAATATGGCTCAGATTCCTATGATGCCTACTCCTGCTGTACTGTTACCTCTCCATCAATGCACAACTAAGGCTCTATGAGCAGCTGATGTAGGAGAAAACCCCCTAGCTGGGTTTACAAATGATTGTGCGTGATATGTTGACACTAAAAATAGAATATTACAGTATTACTTTATACGGGGGTGACTCTGAAAGACAAGGGAAGAGAAATCCTCCCAATAGGTAAAACTTAGAGCAATATATCTGACTATTTGTTTGGTTTATGCTGATTCATGGGCAGTGGCTGATGGTTTAGCTGAATAGTCCAAGCTTGGAAAAAAAAAAAGTACAACTGCTGACAGGGAGGTCTAAGGGGAAATTATGTGATTGAACCTCTCAGAATGGATGAAGAGTATGAGGATTATTTGCATCCCATGTGAATGCTTCCCAAAGGTTATCCACTTTAGAGGAGACTCTCAGTGACCAGGTGGATAAGATGACCCATTCCATGAAGTCAGTTGGCCTCTCTCCTCGGATACCCTAGTGCTTGCAAAATGGCCTTAGCACAAGCATGGAGGCTACACACATCCCCTGACCAAAGCAGATCTGGCTACCTCCCCTGCTGAGTACCCAAACTGCCAATAGCAGGGCCAATGTTGAGCCCCTAACATGGCACCATTTCTGAAAAAATTAGCCATCCATCTAGTTAGTGGGAGGATGACTATAGTGGGCATCTTCCTTCATAAGAGGAGCAGTGATTTTTTTTTTTTTGCTTACAGAATAAACATTTATTTTGGATATGGATTTACATTCCCTGATATTCTGCCAGCATCTGGGGACTTACAGAATGTCTTATTCTTTATCCTGGTAACTCACATAACATTGCTGCGAACCGTGGAACACATTTGATAGCACATAAGTGCAATAATGAGCCCATAAACATGGAATTCACTTTTTTTTTTTTACCATATACCCCATCATGTAGAAGTAGCTGATCTAACAGAAAGGTAAAGTTGTTTTTTAACAACTTATTTATTACACCAGTTAGGAGACTACTCCCTGTGAAGTTGGGGCTCTGACTACTTATAGGATAAGGTTTCACATAAACCAGCAACCAATACTGATGCTGTTTTTCTCATAACCAGAACTTAGGATCTAGGAATTAATGGAAGGAAATGAGAACAGATCCTCTTACAATCATCCACTTGCAGAATTTTTGCCTCCATTCCTGCAAGTAGAGGTCTTAGTTGCCTATGGAGGAATACTTTTACAGGGGACACAAAGAATAGTTTCTTTTAACTAGTTGCTACTGGCCACTTGGGTTCCTCAATCCACTAAACCAATAGGCAGAAAAAGAGGAGCTTACTATATTAGCTGGGTGATTGATACTGATTATCAAAAGTAGATATGATTGCTGTTACACCTTGAGGACAAAAAGAAATATGACTGGAATCCAGGGAATTATAAGGTGTTCCTCCTAGAAGTGTCATGTCCATTAGTCAAAGTTAATGGAATTTTTGCAAGATGAAAAGAGTTCTGAAGACGGATGGTGGTGATGGTAGGACAATAATGTGAAGGTACTTATGTGAATGCCACTGTACATTTAAAAATGGTTAAGATAGCAGGAGGGGAAGAATGAAGGGGAGTAAATCGGAGGGGGAGACGAACCATAAGAGACGATGGACTCTGAAAAACAAACAGGGTTCTAGAGGGGAGGGGGGCGGGGGGATGGGTTAGCCTGGTGATGGGTATTAAAGAGGGCACGTTCTGCGTGGAGCACTGGGTGTTATGCACAAACAATGAATCATGAAACACTTACATCAAAAACTAATGATGTGATGTATGGTGATTAACATAACAATAAAAAATTTAAAGTAAAAAAAAATGGTTAAGATAGGGGGCGCCTGGCTGGTTCAGTCAGTAGAACACCTGACTCTTGATCTCCGGGTCATGAGTTTGAGCCCCATGTTGGGTATAGAGATTATTTTTAAAAAATTTTTTTAAATGGTTAAGATTGTAAATTTTATGTTACGTGTATGATACCACAATTTTAAAAAGCATTAATAGAAGACTACCACAACCCAATAAAAAAGCGTTCATAACTCTGATCCTCTAGGAATGATCATTTAGTATATCACACCAGTTAAAGAGCCCAAACAGCCAAGGTGCTAGATAAGGGAGAAGGAAACATTAAGTAGGCGATGGAGGAAGGATTCATAAATATGTACTATGGCCTCCTGACCAGTTAAGAAAAGATTATTGTAGGGGCGCCTGGGTGGCTCAGGTTGTTAAGCAACTGCCTTCGGCTCAGGTCATGATCCTGGAGTTCCCAGATCGAGTCCTGCATCGGGCTCCCTGCTCAGCGGGGAGTCTGCTTCTCCCTCTGATCCTCCCCCCTCTTGTGCTCTCTCTCATTCTCTCTTTCTCAAATAAATAAATAAAATCCTAAAAGAAAAAAAAAGATTATTATAGCAAATATGCATATTTTCTTCCCTGTTTGTTGTGTGTGTGTAAACTGCTAGTGGTGAATGACTTTGCAACTTAGTTTTTAGGTTATAAAATATCCACTTGGCACGGTGACTGCTTTAGAAGAGAAAATAATATCATCCAGAAATGGATACAGTGACCCAATAGAAGGTGTCTCATCCCTTTATAGAAGAGGGTGAAAGTATCTTCGTGGGAGAGATAAAGTTCCTTGTGGCTCAGTTGGTTAAGTGACTGCCTTCGGCTCGGGTCATGATCCTGGAGTCCCGGGATTGAGTCCCGCATTGGGCTCCCTGCTCAGCGGGGAGTCTGCTTCTCCCTCTGACCCTCCCCCCTCTCATGCTCTCTCTCTCATTCTCTCTCTCAAATAAATAAATAAAATCTTTAAAAAAAATAAGTAAAATAAAATGAAAGCATATTGTGGTTGCTCGTGCTGTAAGGAAATTAAATATGGAGAGAAAGAGGACAGTAGATGTTGGGTTTCCAAGGGTTGGGTGGCACCAGTCATCTGCCTATTTGCTCTTGAACTTTATTCCTTTCCTCTGTGTTCTGCTAGCTATTATTAGGGGCCACCCCTAAGCTACACTTCCTAGACCACTTTCCATTTGGCTTCCAGTGAGATACTGCCAAGGGAGGGACTGGTGAGACTGGAAGGCCAGAACAGGGGAGAAGCAACGCTCTCATTTGTTACTGACAGCTTGCTGGCGGCACCAGTGCAGCACCAGCATCCGTGCTGGTGGAGGTTCCAGCCCTGATTGAGGCAGCACATCTACAGCAGGTCTAGAACTATAGCAACAACCTCTCTAAAAGCCCAGCAGTAGGGACAGGCTTGTGGGCCCCAGTCCAGGAGTGTGGGGGCATCTGATCTCTGGGTATCAACCTTCTTCCTTCTTGCTTTTCCAGCCCTTCCACTGCCTATGTAACCAATTCCCTCTATTTATTGTTGCTAATATTTAGGTGGAATAAAGGTACTCTGATTGTTTTCAAGAGTCCTTATCTTTTAGAGGTATGCACTGGATTATTTACAGATGAAACTACATGAATCTGCTGTATTCATTTATGGCTGGATATGTCTGAGATTTTTCTGAAGAATAATTTAAAGTGGGGTGCCTGGGTGGCTCAGTTGGTTAAGCGTCGGCCTTCAGCTCAAGTCACAATCCCAGGGTCCTGGGATTGAGCCCCATGTTGGGCTCTCTGCTCAGCGGGGAGCCTACTTCTCCCTCTCCCTCTGGCATTCACCCTGCTTGTGCTCTCTTGCTCGCTCTGTCAAATAAATAAAAGCTTAAAAAAAAAAAGAATAAGGTTGGGCGTGGGAGGGTATAGATGAAACAGGATTGGTTGTGACCTCAGAACTGTTGAGCAATAATCGTTAGGTGATGGGTACATGGAAGTTCATTTTGCCATTGACACTACTTCTATGTGTGTTTGAAATTTTCCATAATAAAATGCCAACTATTATCTTCCCATGAAAAACAATTAAATCCCCTCAATTGGCAATACCTCAAGTGGTTTTTATATTCCTGACTAGACCCTGACTGATGTGTGTCTGGTCATAGAGAAAGCCTGCCTAAGATGAAGCCAACACCAAGGGAAAAAAAAAAGATGTGTGCACGTGCTTGAGAAAGCGAGTGAGAGAAAGACGAGACAGAGGTTACACGCATGCTCAAGAAATACACTGAGATGCATGCGGAGCCCTGACAACAGCCTGTGCACCTGCATCCAGCCATATGTGATCCAGCGTTCACCTTAGGACTTTACAGGTATGTGAGCCAATAAATACCCTTTTTTTTTCTTTAAAGACTTATTTATTTATTTTAGAGAGAGAGAAAGAGCACACATGCTAATGGAGGGAGAGGCAGAGAGAGAGGGAGTGAATCCTCAAGCAGACTCCCCACTGAGTGCAGACCCCAATGTGGGCTTGATCCCATGACCCCAAGTGCCAAAACCAAGAGTTGGATGCTCAACCGACTGAGCCACCCAGGTGCCCCATAAATTCCCTTTCTGGTTGAGCTAGTTTGAGTTGACTTCTGTCACTTGCAAACAAAAGGAGCCTAATGAAATCCCTAACATAATGATCATTACTATTATCCAAGCCCCTTGGGTAACTAACCAACCACTGTCATCACTATAAACTCCATCACATCTGCCATCATCACAACAAACATTATCACCATGACTTTCGCCTTCACCATCTCTAAATTGGCTAACATCCCTTGAATATCTACATGCAAAAGCACTGGATCCTCATCCAGGTGCTTCAGATCAAAGATGACTAAGACAGAGCCTCTGCCCTCATAGTGCTCACAATCCTTTTGGGAGACTATATGTATATCATCAATTTATCTATTATTTACATATACGTACATATTTGTGAGACCTAAGTCACAATAGAATATATAAACTTCTAAAGTAAGAGGGAAAACATTAAATTCAACAGATGCTTAGAGAAGGGAGGAAGAAGTATGGTCTAAAGCAGTCAGGGAAGGCTTCTGATAGGGAAAGGAGAAGGGTCTGAGCAGGCCCTTGGAATACATGCAGAATCCACATAAGAGGAGAATGTATTGGTCATAAGCATGGTCTTTGGAGTCAGATGGACCTCATTAAATTCTGACTCAGTCACTTATCACCAGTTATTTAACATATCTGTGCCTCATTTTCTCATCTATAAAACATGGATAATAACAGGACACCTCCTTCATAGGGCTGTTTTGAGGATTAAATGAGTTAATATGTATAACGTGCTGAGAACAGTGTCTGGCACATAGTAAGCACTATGTATATGGCATTAGCATTATTATACATTCTGGTCAGAAGGCATAGCCTGAACCAAGGTGCAGAATGGGAACATACAAAGCTTAGTAGGTTTGTGAAGAGGAAGAGTCTGGCAAAAGCAATATCCACAATTTACCAATGACCAATCAGAGACAGGGAAAGTGACTTACTAGATACCTGAATGTCTCCTAACAGCATAGAAGAGTGTGAAGACACCCATCTGAGGCCTAATCATTCTTTGGGGCCCCACTCCCATGACTGCCTTTCCTAGGAGCTTCAGTAGGCAGCATTTTCCCTGCTTTGAGCACTCACAGACTGTCTTTATAGCACTTCTGAGCTGCTCTGGGCTATTTCCTTGCATACTTGCACCCAAAGGTTCATGAGGGAACAATGGGATGGATCCTAGGATGTAGAACTTACTGTTCTGTGACAGCCAAATTGGGTGGCAGGGAGGTGAGCCCATTGCCTGTGAGGAGCAGGACACGGAGGTGTGGCAGAATCCCCAGATCACAAATGGCCTCTGCAGTCAGGCTGTTGAAGGAAAGGTCCAGGAACTATGTACAAAGATAAAAGATGGGAGAACGGAAGCACTACACATGACAATGATGCTCATACATGAGGTGGGAGCTAACTATTTTTTTTAACCTTCTAGGCAACCCCATCACTCATAAACCTAAAACCTTGACTCTCTCTGGATTAACATTCAAGGCCTACTATAGTCAGTTCCCGGCCTATTTGCTAGCTTTAGCTCCCACTGCAAATCTTGATTTATCCTGTGGAGCTGACCAAAGTGACTCCTTCCCCATTCCCTGCACCACCCCACCTAGAGATCTTTGCTTGAGCTTTTTACTCAAACAGGGGAGCTTTTCCCTTTCCATGTATCTGAATCTAAGCCCCAGAAGGCCAACTCAAAAGTTGCCTCCTTATAAAACTTTTCCTAATTCACCAACCAGATGGAATCTCTCTCTCTCCCCTGAATTTGAGTGCTTTTTCTAGGGAAAGTTCTTATGGTCAACTAGGTATCTGATAGGTAGATATACATCTGAGGAATAGGGATGTTGGTACATGGATGTGCCTAGCATAGTCTTGGCACACAGAGGTAAGCTAGACCATAAACTCCCTGGTCAAGGGCCATACTACTGTATCACTATACCCTTGTAACCTAGCATAGGACCTGGTACATAGTAGGTGCATATAAAAAATCAGCTGAAATGAACTGGCTTATGAGGGCAATGACCGAAACTATCACTATCAACCACTTCCTAACTGGCCACCTAGATTCATGAAATAGTTCACTGGGTCAGGGGCCAGTCAGGAAACTGAGTTTCTGTCTGCAAAGACAAAGACACCTGGGATAAATGATATAAAACCCAATCTTTGTTCTTTCTCTTTTGGGCCTCTCTACACACTCACTTTAGCTCTTATGTGTAAGTCTGCTTCCTTTCCTCCCCTTCTCTCCACACACAGTCATTGAAGCCTATTGAATGGGGGCATTTCAGCATCTTACCCAGCTGGTTGACCATATCAGTGTTACATAGTCAGACTATAACCAAGTGGCTCTAGGTCACTGCCAGAGGAGACTGAATTTGGTCTGACTCCACTGTAGTAATCAATTGATGGATTCTGTAGATCTGAGTTTAAATACTATCCAAATGTGTGATTTGGGCAAATCACCTAACCTGAGCTTCTATAAAATAAAAATAATAATGTATTATTATGAGAAATTATGTAACATAGTAAGTGCTTAGTTAATGTTGGCTGTCATCGTTATAACCATCTCTTCATTCAGGGATGTGTGCTGAAGGCTTACTCTGTACCAGTCTGTCCTCTGTTAGCTCACAACCTAGCTGGTCAGCTACTAAGTAGCAATGCTGCTGGGATAGAGGTTTGAACACAGACCAATGGAAGCACAAAGAAAGGAACAGTCAGCTCTACCAGAGGATCCAGCAGGCTTCACGGAGCAGGTGACGCTTGAGCTGTCTTCAGAGACTAGTTGGTATTCACCAAATTGTTAAAGGCAAAAAGAGGCAGTGCAGCCGGGAGACAGGAGGTAGCCTACCTTGTTCTAAGAACTGCAAATAGCTTGGGTATGACTAGAGTCCGTGGTTTAACAAAGGGTTTGATAAGACTGGGCAGGCCGTGAAAGGTGCCAAGCACCAAAGAAGTGCTGAGTTCATGCTGCCATCAGCAAATTCCAAGTTTTGAGAGTTCACACAAAGGGGTGATTCCACTTGGCAGGGGCAAAGAGAGAAGTCTTCAAGGAGGAAGACATAGAAAGCTGGCTCAGATAATCGTAGATAAAGGTGGGAAAATCCTCTCCTTCATACCCATATGTGGGCAGTCAATAAGACCTATGGATTCTGTCTCCTTAATATCTCTCATTCTGTTCCCTCCAGCTCATGATTCATGTAGTGGCCATACCAATCATCCACTGGATACTTCAAACTCCTTAGTGAGGCCTCCAAGGCTTCCTACAGTCTCTCTTCTGCTACCTCTCCGGGCTTATCTATCACTACTCTGCTGTGTTTCACTTTCCATGCCAACCACACTGAGCTGTTGCATCAGTGTGCTAGCTTGGGAGCTAGTAAACTAACACCTCTCAGCCATTTCCATCCTGCCGCCTGTTTTGTACGGCCCGTGGGCTAAGAATAATTTTTGCACTTTTAAATGGTTGAAAAAAGATCAAATGAAGATTGCTGTGTGAAAATTATGTGAAATTCAAATTCCAGCATCATAAAGTTTTATTAGAACACAACCATGCTCATTTTTTTATGTAGTATTTATGGCTGCTTTCCTTCTATAACAGCAGAGTTGACTTGTTATGACAGTTGTGACTAGTTATGACCATACAGACCCCAAAGCTTAAAATATTCACTTTACAGAAGAAGTTTGCTGACTCTTGTCCTCGCTGATTTGGCTACTTAATGTTGGGGCCAATTTTGCTCTCCACAGAATTAAGGGCAGCTCAAAGAAATGAATAGCCTTAGAATCACAGGTCACAGAACTTCAGAGCTGACCCAGAATTTGAAGAGGGGTATACTTAAGTCCCAGAGAAGGGAAGTGATTTCGCCAAGGAGCTATGTCAAAATAGTGGCAGAACCAAGACAAGAAACAAGGTCTTCTAACTCTCAGGGCAGGGCTCCAGCAGAGCCTTTTTCAGACCGGTATGCAGAAAATCAAATCATGGCAAAGTTAAGTTTTTCTAAACTGACTGAAGAATTCTGCTCCTTGGGTGGCAGCCTTTCTGGCAAACAAGAACAGAACAGAACAGAAGATTCCTAACCTACTGCATCTGCTGAGTCATATCAAGTTTTATTATACATCAAAGTATTCATTACTGTGAACTGCAAATTCAGGACTTTTGACAGTTTTATGCTTTTTCTTAGAGAGACCTTGTAAATCACAGAGATAGAAACCAATGATTAGCCAAGAGATTTCCTCTTCTCATTTATATTCAGCATCTTGACTTTGGTCTGCTCTCTTATGTAAATAAATTCCCCTGGGTAAGGCTGGGTCTGCCTGATAAATAATCTTTATCAGAAGCTATCAAACTAAGAAGTAGGGCATCTAAGTCAATCATAATCAATCAGTAGATCCAAGCTAGTCAGCTGTGGGGTCAGAGTCATGTCCCCTCCCCAGGGCCCACGGACACTTGAAATCGGGATTTCAAATAGTACTGGTGAGGAAGACAAGATGCCTGGCACAATGCATGACAATGCATAACACAAATAACTATTTTTTTAAAAAGTAAAATAACAAAAAAATGGAAGTTCATAAGAAGCTCCCAGGCCTGTAGGTAAAGGAAATGGCTACCTGTATCTCTAGCATCTGGAATCTGTTTCCCACTGTTTATATTAAAATCTAGCATAAAAATTTTTTTAACATAGCAAAAAATTACACCAGTTGTTGTCAGTTTATACTCTATTTTATTGGACTTTCAAGGGCTCTGCTTATTGGACAAATCTGAGGACAACTCCTGTTCCAAATCATAGTAAGTCACCCCTATCCTCAATATGACTTGAAACCACGGAGAGAAGTTACCATTACATCTAGGATATCATGTTTTAAGAACAAAAGGACATATAATCCATTTTAGAAGATTGCCACCCCAAGCAGTTAAAGCTTTTTAAAACTTTGGCATACAAAGGCCATCAAGTCTGAAAGATTCATTCTTGTGGAAGAACCCTCTCTCTCTCTGGCAAGACTAAGTTAAGTGAGGCTTTTGTGAAGAGTGGCTGACCCTTGATGCCCTTGATGTTGGCAGATAAATAATTTAAGTTACCAACTCTTTGCGGTCAACCCCAAGGCTTATGACGCACAGACATTCTGCTGAATGTTTGAATCTAAAACACTTGTACTATAAGGCCAACACCTGGGGAAGAGCCCCTTACCCAGTGAATGAGCCTGGCCAGATGCCTGGCCCCACAACCTTGCTCCAACTCTAATCTCCATGCATGCACTGCCTTTCAGGGAGTGGCAAAAGCTTTGCTGCTTTGTGAAAAATGGCCCTAAAGTTTTCATGGAAGTTGAAGAGGTGATTAACTTGAAGTATGAGAAGATGCATAGAAAATGCATCACTATAGGAAACTTAATTTAGGAGAAAGCCTAGAATGCAAACAAATTTTTCCGTATTTTTGAATCTGGGGTTTGGAGAACAGCTATGGATGTACAAATGTCAGGAGTGTGCTATGGAACACATAGGATTCCTATCTTATTTCACAGTCACCTCTGGGCCTATAGACTAGGCCTTTAGCCTCCCTTACCTGAGCCCACTGGAGCCAATCTGGCTCATTTGGACCACGATGGGTCTCTGGCATCAGTCCATAATGCCTCTAGTTCAGCTGGTCTGATCTGCTGTGCCTCGCACTTAATCTCCAAGGCTCCTCAACCCCCACTGGATCCAGATCTCCCCTCAAACTCTCCTTCCTAAAGTACTCCGTTTAAACTCAATTTTCTGCACAGACTCCTTTGGAATGATGTTTGGCATTTATTCTCCAGGACCATGTACAATGGCCATAGGTGTGATACAGTCTCACCTATTTGCCACTGCTGCTACTCACAACCACTACCCTCATCATCACCACCAACCCCACCACCCTCTGCAGAGGGCTGCTGTGAAGCAGGAGTCTGGCTGTAAAGGCTCAGAGAGTTCCTTCCCAACAGTTATAATCAGTAGAGACCTCTATACCCATTTTTTACAGGGAAACAGGTGGGCACCAAAAACTCCCTACCTCCAACTTACTTCCAAGAACTTAAAGTCTCCATATTTCACATAGACTGTTTTGATTCCATTAAATGCAAGCTCCAGTTCCTTTAAGGTTGGAAATGTATGAAATGCCTCTACAGGAGAGGAGAAAGAGAGAATCAGCTACTTGTGAAGGATGTAAGAGAAAGATGTTAACGGTGGTCATTTACTGGGTTCCCACTGGGTTAGGCCAAGCTTATGGTCAGATGCTTTGTACACATGGCCTCTAAATCTCTAACAACCCTGAACAATAGGGATTACTACTCTCATTCTACTGCTGAGGAAATTGAAGCTCGGCTAGGATAAGTGATTTGCTAGAAATGGAATTGCTGGGAAGTGAAAGAGCCAAGAATTGAATCTATGTCTAACTCCAAAGCCCATTTAAAAATTATCTTTGTTATTCCTTATTATAAAAGTAAAACATGCCTACCAAAAAAAGTTAAAAAATACAGAAAAACAAAAGTTCCCTTTAATCTCAACACCCAGACATAACCATTGAAAATTTCATGTATAATACTCCAGAATTCTTCTCACGTGTACAGTGAAACACACACACATCTTTTTACACAAATGGAATCACACCATACATATCGTACTGTGATTTGCCTTTTTCCCTTAACAATATGACTTAAAGATTGTTCCATGTTGGGGTGCCTGGGTGGTGCAGTTGGTTGAGTGTCTAACTCTTGGTTTCGGCTCAAGTTGTAATCTTAGGATTTTGAGATTGAGCACAAGTTGAGCCCCACTTTGAGCCCCGCTTTGAACCCTGCTTTGAGCCCTGTATCAAGCCCTGCATCAGGCTCCACGCTAAGTGCAGAGTCTGCTTGACTCTGCTCTCCCTCTCCCTCTGTCCCTCCCCACCTCTACCCTGTGCTTCCTCTGTCTCTCTCAAATAAATAAATAAATCTAAAAAAAAGCTTGTTCCATGTCAAAACATAAGGATCTGCATAATGTCTGAGTTATGTTCTATATTATAGACATACCCTAATTTATTTAACCATTCCCCTATTGATAGCCTTTGGGCTATCTGGATAAAAAGTAAGAACACTTCTCTTCTGCATGAGAATTGGACTTTGGGTTAACTTTCTAGCCCCTTTCCCTGGTAATCTGAAACAGACGGTATGCTACCATAGTTAGGCAATATTATTATGGTAAAAATGATGCCAGACTGGCAAGTCACATCTGGACTAGGGGAAACTCTAAATGAACTACAAACATCTGAAGGGGTGCCATAACTTTGGGCTTCCCCGTGTGTGGTGACTCCCATAATTAGTCATGTCCTTTGCCGGGACTCTGGGAGCTATGTCTATGGAGTGTTACAATAGCTATTTGCTTCTGTGGGGAATGAGCCTTCTAAGCCAGAGTGGCTCCTATATCTACTGAAGGACAGTCTTATTGTCTTGGACCTGAGCAGGGGGCTGCAGAGAATGGCCCACAAACGGCTGCATGGACTGCTGCTACAGGCACTGCTGTGAGGACTCCTCTGAAGAGAAACTGCAGATGTTGTGCTGCAGGTATACTGTGTGGAATGACAGAGCTTTCTGGTGTCAAGTGGGGCCTATGGTGGTCTTGGGAGTCAGAATGTTCAGTAGAGCCCATGAAAAAGACTGTTTGGTAGGTATTTCAGGATGTTTCCAATGAACGTCCTCATACAAGTGTGTTTTTGTAGAATCAATTCCTGAAAGGGAAACTACTAGATTAAAGGCAATAACTATTTTAACAGACATTGCCAAACTGTCTTCCAAAGACGTTGCATCAATTTATTACACTTCTGCCCGTTGAATGTGAGAACATCCGTTTCCCCATCAATGCTGGCTGTCATCAATCGGTCCTTCTCACGTTTGCCAGTATTTCACAGGCAAAAAATAGGATTTTGATGCTGTTTTAATTATTAGTGAGGTTGAACATCTTTTCATATGCCTATTGGCCTTTGTATTTCAAGCCCACCTTCCTGACAGACTGTACTGTTTCCTCAAGGGAAGGGACTGTGTCACAAGCTTCTTTAAAAACACCCCTCAACCTTAACCACTAAAAACTGAACTCATCTTATTTCTCCCCAAACTCTAGTGCTGTTTGCAGTGAATGCCCTTGGCTCCATCAGCTACCAAGTCCTGTTATTTCTACCTCCTCCTGAATCTCTCTTGCAATGACCCTCACCCCTACTGCCTGGCTCAGGCTTCCCTACCCCGCCCCTGGGAAAAATGAAATCATCTCCCAGGTTTCCTGGTCCCCACTTCTCTTATCATTCACCTTCCTCACGGCCCCCACTGAAATTCTCTACTTAAAAGCCTTTCAAGGCTCTCTTTTGCCTGCAGGATTAGTAACAAGTCAGGGCCCTTGATACTCTAGTCCCTGCCAGCCTTTCTGGTCTCCATTTTCCCCTATTCACATCCCATGCAAACATACAGAGCCCTCTTCAGTGTCCTGATCAGGCACTGCTGTCCCACATCTGCTCCGCTGGACTGAAATACCTTCTAATTCCTGTTCATTTTTTCGGTCTCAGCTAGGTGTCCCTCTCCTCAGAAGTGTCTCCTGACACTCTGGTCTGGGTTGGTGTCCCACTTATATGCTTGCATAGCATTTTATGATTCCCTCTATCACTGCACTTACCGTATTCTGCTATAATTGTCTGTGTCTGAACCCATCTTTCCCACCAAACTATGAGCTCACCAAAACAGGCACTAATGCGTTTCTAAAAGCCAAGCATGCACATAGTCCTGACAACCAGCAGGGGTCGCTGTGGACTTGCTGAATAAACGAGAAGACATTATGCTCCTGTAGGAGCTCTTACAGGCTTAAAAACAATTTCATATACCTCTCTCATCTCAGCCTACTAGGCATCCTGCCTTGGGGAGGAAGAAAGGAAGGGAACTCTCTCCATTTACAGACAGAGAAGCAGCATCTCAGAGAGAAACACTCTAAGTAGGTAGTGCCAGCTCTGGGCCAAAATCCTGGACTGGGCGTTCTCCGGCACCCAGCCTACGGCACTCTAAAAAAGAGATGAGCAGCCAGTCATGAATGGACTGACAGGCAAGTTCTAACAGGAGTGACTGGCTGTGCTGGCTGAGAAGCTTACCTAGAGGAAGCAGGTTTTCTGAGGCATTGATGTAAATCACCGAATGAAAATGCCTGAAGTCCTTTTCTTTAGCCTGTGGGAAAGCATTTCAAAAGAACACAAGATTAGTGCCCTGCCCGGAGGCCTTGCCAAAGCTCCAGAGCTGCTGTCAGAAGGCACAAAGACCTACAGGGATAAGCTATATTCTTAGCAAAGTACACCCACTTGCTAAGGGCCAGAATGGCTTTTCTGCTGCTTTTTTTCTATTATGAAATAGTTCAAATGTACAGAAAAGTTTAGTGAACGATACTCTGAAGACCCACGTAACCACTGTCCACCTTTATATGAAGATTTTGCTGTCTCCGCTTCAAATTTCCTTAAAAAAATAAAATACTAAAGAGTTGACCACGCCCCCCCATCCCCACAATCTTCCCCAATTGTATTCTTTTCCCCCTTTCACAGATAACAGCTATCTTGAACTGGTGATTATCATTCTCATACTTGTTTTATACCTGTATTCTATATATGTGTATCTATAAACTATATATAATATTATTTGTAAGTTTTAAAACTCTTTATTAGATGCAATCATACTGTCATTCTGCAACCCGCCTTTTCCACTCAACACTATGTTTTTGAGATTTACTTGTGTTGATACACCTAGATCTTTTGAGATTTACTTACGTTATGTTACTTGTGGTACTGATTTATTTATTTTAATTGCTGTATATTTTATACCACCAATCTCTCTTCATATGCCATGGAAGGCCTATAAACCAAAAACATATGGCATAATATCCTGCATATATATTTGCTAATGGGGGGGCCACAAATGTGGCTCAAGCTACCTATTAGCCAATGTAAGAAAGAAACATGACTCATTACATGAGTCACCCAGTGTGTATAAGAACAAACCAGCATCTTGGGAGAACCATTACCACTCCTGACACTGAAACTTGAGAGAAATTACTCCTATAGGCTCTTCTAATGGGAACTCAGTGTCACCCCAGCAGAAGTCTATGACAAATTCAAACCAACTCCCATAGTGCTACTTCCTTTAATTCACCTCACATGAACCAATGGCAATAGCAAATTCACAGCAAAATATTGTGTCTGCATGTTGTTTCTACCCAGTGAAGCTTTGTCTAACGCCCCCCCACCCCATCCCCCCAGTCCTCAGGGACTCCGGAGGTACAATGGACAAACAGCCAGGAGCCACCTCAGGTCTGGCTCAACCCAATCACATCTCTGCTGGCTGGCCCTACCTTGGAGAACTTCAGGCCGCTCACATTAATGTTGACCAGGTCTGATGGCTTCCTCACACAATGGTGCTTCAGCTGGAACACAGTGCAGAGAGTCAGGTCTCAAGGCCCCAAGAAAGTTTGTATAATTGGCCAAGACAACAAATGACTCCCTGTTGAGAAAGGGGGACTAGTACAGCGCAAAGAGCATGGGCTTTGGGAGTCACTCAGAATAGAGCTGCCACCTCAGCTCTTCCACCTCTCAGCTTCCCAGGGGCACGATGGGGATAGTAACACTGACTTGACAGGGTTCGTAGGAGGATTCCTTCCTCTCTGTTCCTTCTCTGTCTTTTCTGAGCCCCGCTTCTTCTACCTGGCTCTTTAAAAAATCTGTATTTCTGGAGCCTTACCAATCTCTTCATGTTTATAATAATTTGCTTGTTCATTCGTTTGTTCTCTTTTTATTCACTAAATATTTACTAAGTATTGCTTTGGGCCATGTATTGTGCTAAATACATCAATACATTTTCTTCTAATCCTAACTAAACTCTTTAACATAAGTATGATCATTTTTCCTTTTTAAATGAGAAAAATAAGGTTAAGAGAGATAAAGTGCCTTGCTGAAGTTCCCACAGCTAGTAAGTGATAGATGATTTGAATCCAAATGTGTTATCATTAAACTCTGTGCTCTTTTTGACTACCATATGTTGCCCCTCATAAGTAAAAAGTTAAAGGAAAACTCAGTGTTGGAGCTTCTATTTCTGTTTAACCAAACCTCATTCTTTTTTTTCTGTTTATCATTTATTTATGGTATCATGTTTAGGCATGGAATTAGGTGTTTATTATATTCTATTCATAGAACTTACAACAACATGGAAGCCAAGTAGGAAACAAGTATTTATAAATGTGATAAATATTTTTTACAGATTTATTATTTATTTTTAAGTAATCTCTACACCCAATGTGGGGCTTGAACTCATAGCCCCGAGATCAAGAGTCGGATGCTCTACCAACTGAGCCAGCCAGGCACCCCTAAATGTGATAAATATTTTAAAGGAGAAATTCAAGAAGCTATGGGAGACAATAACAGGAGGTCCTAACCTCATTTGGGAGGAGAGGAAATATTTAGTTGAGGAACTAATATTTCAGGTGAGACCCAAAAGCTAAGTAGGAGTTGGTCCCATGAAAGTGGGTGGCAGGCAGTGAAAGCTATCAAGACAGGTAAAAGCCAGGTGTTTTTGAGAAGGTGAAAAACAACAAGGCCAGGGAGGCAACCACTAAATCACCTAGGTCCCTACTGGCTATGTAAAGGAGTGTGGATTTTGTTCTACAGTCAGTGGAAAGCTAACAGACTTTTTTTTTTTTTTTTTGGCAAGAGCTGATAGCAATTTTATAAAAATTGCTTTGTCTGATATACATAGAAAGGATGAGAAGAGACCAATACACCAGACATTGTTAATTACCTTCCCTAAAGCAACTTCTCTACTACTTCCTTATTAAAGAACCCCAACGTTATTCCATTTTTCTGAGTGGATGTGTCCTTAGGCCCCAGCTCCAAGGGATAAGTCCTGGCAGTCTAATCCAATCTTGGAGGTTATGTTCCCCTAACTAATGACTGTTGGAACATATGATATAGGTCTGGCCAATCAGACAGACACCGGCTGCTGGGGATAGGAGGCCAGTTCTGGGGAGCTCTTTCTTACTTTTAAAAACAGACATAAGACAGTGACAATCCCTTTTGTACCTTTGGATATTATCCTTTATATGTGATGACCGGAGTTGCTGCAGCCATCTTGGGATCAGGAAGGCAATTAGCCCAAGAAGACAAGTTATCATGCTAAGCACATAGAGCAGAAAGATGAAGGAACCTAGGCCTTTAACAGTAAATTAACCTACCCTGGAAAAACAATGCCTCTGGCTTCTTTTTATATGAAATAAAAGCATCCTAGTTGATTCAGACTAGTTAGGAAGTTACTGAATTACTCTAATAAAAGATGATGGTGGCCCAGAATAGGGTAGAGGCAGTGGAGATGAGGAAAAGAATATAGATTCGACAACTATTTAATAAAAGTGCCAGGGCTTGGTAGTGTCAGTAGTTGGGTGGTGAGGGACAGGCAAGTGTCAAGAATAACCCCAGATTACTGGCCCGGTGACTGGATATAGCACCATCACTGAGGCAGTATAGTAAACACTAGAAAAGAGGTATGCCTTGGGACTTGGAGTAAGGGGATTGGTGCAGTAGTTCACTAGGAGGTGCCAATAAAACATTCAAGTGGAACTATGCAGCAGGTAAGCAGGTATCCCATTACTGTGAGAAACACTCTTGTTGCTTCTGGTATACAAAGCCACACGTGGATGACAAACCATCTCCGTTAATGTGGGAATGTATATGTTGTAGGAAACAAAAGGGAAAAGAAGACTATGGTAAGTGTTTTCTGCCCTTCCTTAATACTGTTGTTTCGGTCCTCCGCACCCCCAGTGAGAAGTGGACATTACAACAAAGGACACACCATGGGACTCTGCAAAAAGCTTACACTACCCACTTGAAGTGAGTTGCTACCTCAAAGCTGCCTTCTCAAAGCTCTCCTTCAACGTCTGATCTGTGTAGAAAGCCACCTCTTGGGAACCATAAGCAGAGTCTGGGAACAAAGCAGGATGCCAGAGAGTTCTTCATAGGGAACTATGCGAACTGGACTGGACATTAATATGAATTTACAAAATATGTCTTTCTCTGCCAAGCCACCGAGGCATTGAAAAGAGCAGATGTGAAATTACCTGGCTGGTCTCCAATACAGCCACCCCAGTCTTCTTTGTGAAGCCTGCCCCAGACACTGGGTACTATCTGATCGGCTCCCCCAGACTTTAGCCAGATACTAAAACCAAAGGACAAAGGTTGTGGAGTGTAGAATCTCCCTAGTTCTCCCATTCCTGGAAAAATCTCCCCAGAGGAGAACAGGAATCTCTACCCCCTACCAGGTGCAGGAATGGAATTTTCACTTTACTGTTCCCTGGACCTACTCCTTTGCCTCTCCAGCTCAATTAAAAGTTTTTTACCTGATATACTAAAAGGCACAGGCTTTGGAGTCAGTAGACCAGAGTTCTCATCCTGACTAGTTCTAATCCTGAATAGACAGAGTTCTAATTATTAGCTGTGGGACCATGGCCAAGGCAAATTACCTCTTCGGGGCCTCAGTTTTCCCATCTTCACAATGGCAACAACATAATAGGGAAAATAATACCTATCTCACAAGGTGGATGTAAAGAAAGCTTTGGGTCCCTTCATCACTCTGTGCTCAATTAGCCAAGATCACTCTAATAGTTTGGGGGTGGGTTGGGGGTCATGGTATCAGAGTGGAACAGAGCAAGTCCTTGTCCCCAACCAAGACAGTCATCAGCTGATTCTGCCAGCCATTCTAGGATACATTTACTCTCACCAGAAAAGCCCGGTCCAGCACATGTCCAGGAATGCCCTCTTGGTTTTCCTGTTGAAACGCTTTCTTCCCCCGGACCTCAGAAGAAACCTTCTTCTGGCTTTCCTGACCCTCAGCTGGTGCCTCAAACACACTCTTGGGCTTCTTCTTGAGGTTACATTTCCGAGCCACTAACCAGTGTCCTCGGCCTGTTGAGAAGATCAGAACAGTGAGGAGGAGCAAACCCCTCTAAAGCTACAACTTGTGTGCTTACAGAATATTTACCTATAATACCAAAACCAAAAATAGCTCCTCATTACCTGATATGCATGAGATACTGTTCTGCTGCTGCAGCTGCAGCTGCTGCTGGTGGGGTGGGGGGTGTCTGCATAGCTCTCTCCTTTAATTGGCCCCAAACCCCAGTGAAGGACATGTTACTGTCCCCATTTTACAGATGAAAAGGCTAAGACTCAAAGAGGTGGAATGACTTGCCCAATTCTCTCCTCCACACTTTTGTCTCCAAACGCTAATGTTCCTTCAAGACCCCAAATCAAGTATTTCCTATTCTGCCTTTTCTGACTCTCCTCAGCAGAGCTGATTATTCTTTCCTATGCGGCTTACTACTCTCCCATTTGTCATCTCTTGGCATCTAAATGAGTGGCATCAACTCAACGGGCTCCATCTTGCTAGACCTTATCCTGGATCCCATCACTATAGCATAAAGGTTGTATTAGGAGCTCAGTAAGAATGATAGGACAGTTGGAACTTTTAAAAAATCCAATACATGTTCACTGTAGAAAGAACTTGAAAATTTATGTAAGCAAAAAAGAATATAAGGTTTACTAGTAAGCTCACCTAACAAGAATCATGACAACATTCTAGAATCTGTTCACTCCTGCATCAGTTTTTTTACTCCAAGGCATTCATTGCAATCTGTAAGTATTTTGTTTTTTCACTTGTTTATTGTCTTGCCCCTCAGAGCAGATTTTGTCCAATTGATCCACCTCAGTAGTCCCAAGGCCTCACAGAGCTTACCATATTGTGCGCATTTTCTGAGCATCTACATTGTGCTAGGAACTAGGGCTATGGGGATGAATTAAGATGGAGGCCCTGACTCAAAGGAGCCTAATAATAGAAGAGGTGCTGTGAAAGCACAGAAAGGGGAGCTACCAGCCTAGGGCACGAGCTAGATCCAGTAAGTTTAAGGTAGACTAGATGGACATGGAAAAAATAGGGAGCCTTGGCAGACGGAAGAGCACCAGAAGTATCCAGAAGCATAAAATATCAGAACGATACAGAACAGCACAGAGTTGTTGGAGCCAGCTCGGTGCCTCTGATCATTGGCTCCTTGCCTTCATAGCCCACTACCTCTGCCTTGGGGGCTTGCCCTGGCTCACCTGACCACAGCTGCCAATCCTTACTCCTGGATGCAACTCCCACCCTATGTCTGCTGTGAGTCATTTCCCATTCCCACTCTGGACCTGAGATTCCAGACACTCCATTTCCCAGGGTTGCCCCCATCTGGGTCATGGACCTTTGTTCTATTCCAATAGCCCTGACTCCTGGAGACTCCAGTGTGAGTTGGTGCCCAAACTCCCAACAAGTTGAGAAAGTAAGGCCCCGACTGTTGTCTGGAGATGAATGTGAGGGAAAAGAGATGAGGCTGGGGAGGTCAGCAGAGTCAGATCAGAAAAAGTCTACAGGACCAGAACAAGGACCTTGAGTTTACTGGGGTAGGCTTTTAGCACAAAGAGTATCCATCGGAACGTTTTCTCCCCCGTAATTTTTCATTTTGAGGTAAGTTTAGACTTCCAGAAAAGTTGTGAAAATAATACTGAGTTCCTGTACAGCTTTCACCCAGTTCCCCTAATGCTAACATCTTTTATTATAAATTTTTAAAAATTTAAATTAACATATACTGTATCACCCAGTTACCCCATCCTCCCACTTCCCTCCCAATATTAATATCTTATATAATCATAATATGACTTAAGGTGGTAAGTTAACACTGGTCCAATATTAGTAACTAATCCATAGCCCTTTGAATTTTGCTAGTTTTCTCATTGATGTCCCTTTTCTGTTCCAGGGGGATCTCACATTTTATTTAGTTGTCATGTCTTCTTAGAATCCCCCAATCTGTGACAGTTCTTCAGTCTTCCTTTTTTCTTGTATGATCTTGACACTTTTGAAGAGTACTAGTCCATTATTTTATAGAAAGTCCCTCAATCTGAACTTGTTTGATGTTTTCCCATAATTAGATTAAGGCTCTGTACTTTGGCAAAACTATCAAAGAACTGATGCGGTGCCCTTGTCAGCGCATCCTATCAGACAGCAGGTGATGTCAGTATGTCTGATGATTGGTGATGTTAATTTTGATCACCTGGTTAAGGTGGTGTCGGCCTACTTTCCCTACTGAAAAGTCACTTTTTCCCTTTGTAATTAATAAAGATACTTTAAGACTATGCGAATATCCTCTTTCTCATCATACTTTGACCCACTAATTCTAGCATCTGTGATGATTAATTTTATGTCAACTTGGCTAGGCTGTGGTAAGCAGTTATTCAATCCAACACTAATCTAGGTGTTGCTGTGAAGGTATTTTATAGATATGGTTAACATCTACAATCAGTTGATTTTAGGTAAAGGAGACTATCCTCAATAATGTGTACAGGCCTCACCCAATCAGTTGAAAAAACTTAAAAGCAAAAACTGAGGTTTCTCAAAGGAGGAAAAAATTTTGCCTTAAGACTACAGTACCAGATGTTTCCTGAGTTCTCAGCCTACCTGCCGTATAGATTTGTCTTGCCAGCCCCCATAATGTCATAAGCCAATTCCTTAAAACAGATAATGTGTGTGTGTGTGTACACACATATGAATATGGAAACAGAATGAGTAGGATATAAATACATATCCTATTGGTTCTATTTTGCTGGAGAAGCCTGATACGACATCTACAGAAGCTTCTTACCTGTCAAAATTATTATTGTGATGCTTTAACGGTGATTTTCTATTTCCTTCATTCCTTCTACATTTATTAACTGAAATTCTACTGTAGGAAGAGTTGTTCCTTCTCCTACACTTATTTACATATTCAAATATTTATTTGTATCAATATGGGCTCACGGATACTTATTTATTGTATAGTTTACAACCCAATTCTACCTTTATTTATTTTGTTGTTTAGGTTGTCCCAGCTTTGGCCATAGGGAGCTCCTTCAGGTTAGCTCCTATGTCTTTCTGATACGCACTCATCATTTTTCTGAGCACTTCTGTACTTCCTGTCACTATACGATGTTCCAGGTGCAATTTGTATTCTTCTGGCCTCAAACCTGGAAACAACTATTTCTCTGAGGAGCCCTGGCTCTTTTTATTGGAGAATTGTATCCAGAAACCAAAATCTAGGGACCAGGTATGCTATTTGTGAATGAGGTGTCATTGCACTCAGTGGACTAGGAAATATACATATATATACTAACACATGCAGGTGCACATGGCTGTATTTATTTCTGTTGTCCATCTGTGTGTGTAAGGGGGCGTGGGTATGAAATCATGAGTTCCTACTGAGAGCTCCACGATAGGGTTTAAACAGGTGGGGAGGACGGACTGGAGGAGAAAGTTCTTCCAATATTCCACAGAGTAACCAGCAAGTCATTTCATCTAGAGTAAACAAGGGGTATTTCCCCCTTGCTCTACCCTTTCAAATCAACAAATCTAATCCAGTGAACTCATACTTCTCGGCAGCGTTCCATCTGTAGAGCTCTGTTCAGTGTTGTGAGAAGTCCCTGCCCCAAGGGAGTTTTTAACTAGATGAATGTTTGAAAAACTATTTAGCAGAGTCATTTTATTTAGCCATTTTATTTAGGATCCTGCAGAATATGATTACTCAACAAATAAGAAACAGAGAGAGGAAGACAGCTCACAAAAGAGTATGGTCACTGACGGCTGGAGTAGCTAGACAGGACTTATTGGAAAAAGAGCTGGGCTTTGTGGCATGGAAAGAGTTTGGATAACTGGAATGATAGCCGGAATATTCTGGGCAAATAAAACAAGCTATGTGAAAAGAAAGTACTATGGAATAGGGCATAGGTGAAGGAATGGGGTTGTGGCAAAGAATAAGGGGAGGTTAGACTGTGAACACAGAGTATCAGGTAAAGGAGTCAGCAATGAGAAGTCACTGAACAGAATAGGACACTGTGGTTCAATGTGCACTTTAGAAAACTCTCTGAGGCTGCTGAGGGAAGATGGATGGGAAGGGACAGGGTTGGGTAGTGGGAATAAATGGGTTGGAGAGGAAGGAATGGATGTAGCCACTAAGCAAAGGTATCAATTTGAGAAGTCACCTGACCTTCGTCTGGCATCCGAAGGAGATTTTTGGCTGGAAAGCAGTTGTTCAGGTAAGGCTTCCCATTATCCAGCTTGTATATTCGTGAGGAGGCCATCTCCCTGAGAGTCAAGCAAGGAAAGTGAGGAAGTAGAAGCGCTGAGAAGGGGCAGCATAGTTCTCTCACCCAATGTGGCCTGTGAGCCCACCAGGAGGACCACCATACCCTACATCTACCTTAAGTCCGAGGCCCAGGAGGCCCCTCCCCTGTTTCAGAAATGGGCTGGCCCTTTGAATGAAGAGGGAGACCAAGGCCCAGGTTTTTGGTTCAAATCAGTCCTAACTCAGTGGAACACTATACAGAACACCTTTGGATACAGACAGACCTGGTTTGAATCCTGACTGTCTTCCCTCACTCTTATGACTGGGAATGTTCCTCTACCCTCTGAGCCTCAGTTTTCTCCCCTGTAAATTGGGAGTAATAACATCTACTTTAATAGACAGATGAGAGGATCAAGTTATAAATGTAGTGCCTACTACATATTAAATGCTCACTAGAAATGTCGTTTGTTTTAACAGATTTCAGGGAAGAGGGCGCTCACGTTTTTAGGCAAGATGTTGTGAAAATAATATTCAAGAGATGAACTGAGTTTGCTAGTAAAGCATAAGCATTCCAAACAAAAAGGGCCACAGGACTAAGGGCATAGTAGTGGGCACATTTGGTGCAGTAAAGAAACAACCTGATCCAGGAAGGAGAAGGATGTGTGTTTGGGAGTTTGGGACAATAAGGCTGGACAGAAAGGATGGTGTCTGCTCTTGAAGGCTTTCAGTGCCAGGCTAGGAGCTCAGACTTCCCCTGGTAGGTAACTTGAAAGCCATGGATGGTATCTGAGCTGGGAAAGCCATGACCCAAGCTGTGCTTTAGAAAGAGAGGTCTGACAAAAATAATGCTAGGTGAAATGGGATTCCATCAACTGGTCACTGAGTCAAGACAATTCCAGCTCAGGAAAACTGTTCCAGTGTAATTTTCTCTATCTCTCACTGTTTTCATTAAATCTTTTACCATCTCCCACCTAGAATACTGCAACAGTCTTCTAATCAGATTCCCACTGAGCAACCTGAGCCTGCTCTTGAAGGCCTCTGGAGTCCCATGTCCTAACCTTTCTAGCTCCAGTCAGCCCTGCCCATCAGGCTTACAGAATCATTTTCTATTCTCCAAACACATTCAGTCTTCCCTGCCTTTGTTCCTTTGGCCTAAAATAGCCTTCTCCATCATTACCTGGTTAATCTCATGCTTTAAGATTCAGTTCAGGGGCGCCTGGGTGGCTCAGTTGGTTAAGCACCCAACTCTTGATTTTGGCTCAGTCATGATCTCAGGGTTGTGAGACAGAGCCCCCCAGTGGGCTCCACACTGAGCATGGAGTGTGCTTAAGATTCTCTCTCTCCCGGGGCACCTGGGTGGCTCAGGTCAGGTCATGATCCCAGGGTCCTGGGATGGAGCCCCATGTCAGGGAGCCTGCTTCTCCCTCTTCTCCCCGCTCACACACTCTATCTCTGTTGCTATCTCTGTCTCTCTCAAATTAAAAAAATAATAATAAAAAAGATTCTCTCCCTCCCCCTCTCCCTCTTCCCTTCCCCCCACCCTCTCTCCTAAAAAAAAAAAGATTCAGTTCAAATGCTACTTCTGTTAGGAATAAATCAAAGATCTAAATTTCTTAAAACTTGAGCTCTTAGAGATTTGAGATTTTTCTCAAAGAGATCCAGTCAGCCAGGGGGTGCCTGGGTGGCTCACTCAGTTAAGTGTCTGCCTTCAGCTTAGGTCATGATCCTGGGGTCCTGGGATCAAGAGTCTGCTTCTCCTTCTTTCTCTGCCCGCCCCACCTCCCTTGTGCGTGCATGCCCTCTCTCTCTCAAATAAATAAAATCTTTATAAAAAAAGAAAAAAGAGATCCAGCCAGAGGCACCTGGCTGGCTCAGCTGGTAGAGTGTTTGACTCTAGATTTTGGGGTTGTAGGTTTGAGCCCCACATTGGGTATAGAAATTACTTAAAAATAAACTCTTAAAAAAATAAAGAGATCCAACCATTCCCAGATCTGCTTTGGAACAGATGCAGACAATTTGGGGTGGCAGATTTTTGGGAACCTGTAAGTCCCTGGCTGGGGCAAGGATATGGTCCCTGAAATGGAGGGTCTGGAATGAGATTCAGTGAAAGGAAGGAGCAGAGAGATAGGATCAGGTGTCCTGGGAAAATGTTTTCTGGAAGTGACAAATACGCAAAGTAGAGTGGTGCAGTAGGAAGGGCAACAATTTTGGAGACAAGAGGCTTAAATTTGAGTCTAGTTTCTGCCACTAAGCTGAGTGACCTTAGGCAATCCCTTTACCTCTCTGTGCCTCAAATTTCCCACATGTAAAATGAAGATAAAAACCTGTGCCTTGGAGAATTATTGTAAGAATTAAATGAGGTAATAAATTTTTAAAAACCTTCTAGATCCAGTCCAGATGCCACCCTCTCCACAATGCCTTCACTGAACCTTCCAGAGGGAAATAACTGCTACTCTGGCTAAGCACTGGAGTATTTCTTCTATACCTCTTTCATGGCTGGAGCCCTTTCTACTTCATAAGTTACTAATAATCATGGAGGGGTTCCTTCAAAGGTTTGTGAACCTCCAAGTCTGGAAACATATCCAATTCACCATCTCTCTTCCACCTCTGGAATGCTCAAAGGAAATAACCCATAAACATGTGTGAGCCAAATGAAGGATATGATGTACTCCCAGGGCCCAAGGGTCCTTATTCATATTTCTGATCTTCCTAACTAGACTCTGAACTCCTTTAAAGGAAGGAGAGTACCTATAGAGTTCATTTCTTTATTCCCAGTACCTAACACAGCACCTAGCACATAACAGATTCACAATTATCTGTGGAATAAATAGGTGATGTTGGTATCTCCTTTGGTTCAACACAGGGCACTGTGAATTTCCTGATCTGTTACCATCCCCAAAAGGGTTAATGCCCTTCCTATATGTTCCTACAATACCCTATACTTCTCCTAGTATAGTGCTTATCACTTTATTATAATTGTTTCCCTTAACCAATTTCTCACCTGCCATGGGTCCTATGATATCTTATTCACCTATGTAATTCCAGCGCCTAGCAATGAACCTAGAATTCACTAAAAATGTGTCAGGAAGGTGAATGGATAGAAGGATGGATGGATGGGGAAAGATCAATAGTCAATCTGTCTTTCAGGAAATCTCTCTTGTGACCAACCACACCTACCTGCTACATAGGTGAGTGAATGAATGAGTAAATAGCTGGCTGGGAAATGTCAGAGATGATGACTGTTGGGAGAAGACTTCAGTAACTTACAGAATATGAGGACCTTGCTTCTGATCTGCATAGTACTTACTTGATCTTTGACCTTGGGAGAGACCCCTTGACTTCCTTTTTTTTGTGTTTCTTCACCTGTAAAACAGATATTACACTCCTTCTTAGCCTGTCATTCAGAGCTCTTGAACTTTCTCATTAGTTACATCCTACTATGACCCTTGCCTCCAAAATGTGTCTCAGCTGGGGCCTAAAAAAACCCCACAAAACTAAAGATCCCAGAAATAGATAACTAGAGATGTAGAGATAGAGACAGAAACATGGATGGGAAGAAGGTAGAACAAGGGAGTAATTTTGTGATGATGGGGTGGGGCTAGAGTGATTAAATAACATGTGCAAATCACAAATCAGGAAGGATCTTTTATAGGATCATTAATACAAAATAAATCTACGATAAAACAGCAAAGATAGAATTGAAAGATAAGACACAATCTGGGAAAAGATATTTGCTCTACATATATAAAAGATGAATCAGACTCAGACTTGTGGAGGGCATATAGACTCGGACACAATCCACTGGGAAATTCCAGTTCCCAATGAAGAATACCAGGTGAGAAGGTGTGGATATACAATTAATGAGCTAGGAAGGGCACACAATCCTGATGTTACATTGTCTAGAAAGTAACCCTAAGGAAAGTATGAACTTTATCTGCATGGTGGAAAAAAGAAAGTCCAAGTTCCAGACTTAGAGGCTGCCTGCCTAGTTAGCTTCAGCTACCTCGGGTCTCTATCTCAAAGTTGAAGAAGCTAATCTCAGTCTAATTGTAATGTCTCCCAGCTCCAACACACACACAGAGTAATGGTGCTTATTTGCATACATGTGCTGCTCCATTCCTTTGGCCTATGACACTTCTCCCACTTCTTCTTTGCCTGACTCATACAGACAGCTTTCCTGTATCTCCCCCTCCTCAGGTTGACCCTTCTCTGTGCTACCATCTCAGCCCACCTCTTAATGGAAACACTCTACCACACTGTAGTACAATGGCCTGCTTACCTGTCTGTTCCCCACTCCTCACACCCCCAATCCCAGGCTGTGAGCCCCTCAAAGGCCAAGCCTAGGTCCTACCTATATCTTTATTCCCAGCACTTCATACAGGATCTGGCCCATTGAAGAGGTTCAATGAGTGTTTACTGAACTAAACTGAACCATAAACACAATGCCATGGAGTTCTTCATTCTGTCTGCAAAGAAGGAAAAAATAAGGATCAGGAAAGGTTTCAGAGCAGGTGACATTAGAGCTGGGTCTTGAAAAATGAGGATAGTATAGAAGATAAACAGCAAAAAGCTATTGGAGCATCTGACTGGATTGACTTACAGAAGTGAAGAAATCCCATCTAATAGTAGTGATAATTATTATCACACGAATGTTAGCTTCACCAAGACAGGTATTTTGCCTAGATTTTATTATTTAGGAATATATCCCCAGTGCCCAGAAGAGTGACTGCTACATAGTAAGCACTCAGTATTTATTCAATATTTTGACACTTAGGTATTTATGGTGATTAAAAAACAAACAAGTGATTCAATGTAAGAGATCATGGTATAATATAATCCCGTCATGTGATAACTCTAGGTCACTAGAGTAGATGTTCCAAGAGAGTAGTGAACAGGTCTCTCTTGATCTTCCAGTACCCCTTAGTACTTCTGAGCAATGTTGGTTGGTGCTCAACAAATATTTGTGAAAAAGGGGTGCCTGGGTGGCTCAGGTGGTTGAGCAGCCGACTCTTGGTTTTAGCTCAGGTCATGATCTCAGGGTGGTGAGATCAAGACCCCTGTGAGATCAAGTCCCGTGTGAGATCGAGCCCCGAGTCGGGTTCTGCTCTGCGCGTGGAGCCTGCTTAAGTTCTCTCCCCCCGCCCCGCGCACTCTCTCTCTCTCAAAAAAAAAAAAAAAAAAAAAAAAAAAAAACTTGAAAAAAAAAAAAAAAAAAAAAAAAAAAAAAATTCGTGGAAAAAAATGAATTAATGAAAATCTAGAATACTATTACATCCTAAAACGATTAAAAACAGAGTGGCAGAGGGAACATACCAGGGGATTAAAACCCCCTGGCTTCTTAACCAGGTTCTGATACATGCTATCCGGCCTTGGGTAAATTTCTTAGTTTTCTCTTCTGACTGGGCTGTTAAGGGACTACATGAGAAGATGAATATAAACGTACACGGTACACAGCCTTTCAGACGGTAGACACTAAGCAAATGTGAGTTCTCTGTAACACGAAAACATTACTAACACCTTAGTTGACAGTCACCAGAGAAAATAACCAGTAAGTGCTGTAAAAGGGCTAGGACGGATGAAGAACGAGCTCCTGCGGCCCTTTGGAAACTTTTAGGGCAACGGAGACTCTAATCCCTCACTCATACTAAGTCTCCAGCCGCACCTGCCTCCGTCGTCGCTTCCGCCTCCGAGGCGTCCGCAAAGGCTGCGTCCCGGCAACGCGAGATGCGCGCCTGCGAGACTCCCGGGGATCTCGGAGCGGCTCCACGGTGGCGCCTACCACTACCTTCTCCGCTCCTTGGTAACCGCGAAGCGGCGGCAGGCCATGTAGGCAGCAACCGGTGGACGCTGCTTCTAACTACTATAAGTCCCGGCAAGCCCCGCGGCCACTTCCGCTGGTCGCCTCTCGTCAGCCAGCCCCGGACTACGGATCCCGACGGACTCCGGGCGGCGCGTCACGCCGTCAGCTTCAGCCAATCGGCTTCGGACAAGTAGGAGGGGAGGGAGACGCAGAGGCAGACAAGATGGCGGCGGCGTCTACACAGGGCGGGAGGATTGGTGGTGGCGGAGGCGGTAGTGGGGCCGGCGGTGGTCCCAACTGCGGGACAGGCAGTGGCCGCAGCGGCTTGTTGGACAAGGTGAGGAGCCGGTTCTTGGGGACAGCCGAGACCTGGGGAGGCCCGGGAGGCGGCGAACCCACCTTCCCATCCCCGCCCCCCTTTTCTTGTGTGGCTTCTCAGCGGGTAGACCTCTTCTGGTCCTCCCTCGGAACCCTACCGGCGCGTGTAGTACGGTCTTTCCCCACCTCTTTCCTCTTTCCTCTTCAGGCCTTCTTTTCTTCTTGGTAGTGTGCTTGGTCCTTAACGCTGGCCATCACAGCTTCCTAGGATAATTTGATTATTCCTGTATTTCAGTGCAGCCGTCACTTTTCCTCGGAGGTGCTGGGGGCCACAGTTGATGTGCCCATTTCACTGACGGGGAAAACAAGCCCGAAGGAATGAACGCAGCTATTCGTAGTCAGTAGTCCCCAAACTCTCCATCACGACCACCACGCTGGGTTTCGCTACAGTTTCCAAGTGCTCCTTGACCTTTTGCTTACTGAAGTTTCTAGGCGTTTTATCACGATACTCCGAATACTGAATTTACTTGAGTATTTACTTACCTTACTGAGCTGACAGGAAGCTTCTAAGATTTTGTTTTTCCCTCTCCTTCTTCACCCTTCCCCTTCTTTTTGCCCCTCTGCCTGCCACCAAGTGCAGTAAGTGACTCGGATTCATGAGCTTGCTGCCTGCTCTAGTTAGCCTTTCCCTCTCCGCCCATCCATTCTTTTTTTTTTTAAACCGCGGTCCTAGCAACGAGGCTTAAAGGAAAAGAAAAAAAGAAAACTGTGCTCAGTTGGCTCTTCTTGCCCTTTGCAGAGCATCTTGGAAGAAACAATTGTATGGTGATGTAGGTCCTAGTATTGGTTCTGCCTCTAATTAGCTAGCTGTGTGACCATGAAATATGCTTGCTCTCCCTATGTTGCCACTGTAAAGTGAGGGACTTAGCCTAAAGTACCCTTAGTCCCTTCCAGTTCTCTCATTGTAGGACCATGGGCCAATTTGATGAGAAATGTTAAGCGTGGGGGGCTATTAATATAGTAAGTAGGATTTTTTGCTGTAATGGAAAGCAGCTTTCAGACATCCTGTGCCTAACACGTGATAGGTGCCTAAGAAACAAATATGTGATCATATTGAGGGGTTCAGATCCAGGTCTTTTTGCTTCTGTTTTTGGGTGTCATTGGTTTTGAATCACATGGTTCTCAACTCTAACCATTTTTAAGAGAGGGGAACAAGTTCTGGGGATTGGAATGGTAAATTGCTTCAAGACATGGGAGAGTATTGGGAATTGATGTTTACTTTCATGCATAAATACTGCCTTTCTGCTGGTGGTCATCTCACAGCCTATGCTTATCCTGTCCCATTGACTGTTCTTGCTGTCTCCTCCGTTTGGATCATCACCAGCGAACATTAAGCATGGGCATTCTTTACTGAAGAATATATGGCATCATTGCATTATTCAAAGAACCTAGATTTGAGGATCAAAAGATACAGGCTTTGCTACTTTCAAACTGTATGAAGACTGGCAAGTCAGTTAACCTCACAAAGCTTACCTTCATCTGAAATAGTACGGTTTTGGGGAGAATCAAATGAGGTGATATACATGAATGAGCTCTGTAACACATGTTACATACATATATGCAATAGCAGAGGGAAAAAAATCAAGAATCCTACTGTCAGAAAGTATTCAGTATAGCTGATTATAGGACACAGAGGTACCTCAAATATTAAAGGTATTTGGTGTATTCAGATGTGTGCTTTTTACAGAAATTGAAATGAGAGAGAGAATGATCCCTGAGAGCTAATTGATAAGGGGGTGAGGGCCCCAGGGGAATACCTCATGTCTGAGAGTGGAGCTGGGACCTTATTTTGGGAGAGAAGGATGGCATACTACCTAAGAATTTCCTTGAGCCGATGGTGCCTGATGTTTCAGGTAGTGAGTTGACTGGACTGTTCTCTAAGAGACCTGTAGTGATATGAAGGTAGAATCAGATTAAAGAGGGCATGGATTGCTTGGAGTAGGAAGCTGTTGAAAGTTTTTGAGGCTATATAAAGTGTTTTTCAGAAAATTAGTTTGGAAAGGTAGAAATTAAAAGCTTTGAAAAAGGCCTTATACCATTCTAGTGTGTAGGGTTTATTATAAAAAGAAAGACAAAAAGTTCTAGTATAGTTTGTTAAAATCCACATGGCCTTGGATAGGTTACATGATGTTACTGAACTTAAATTTCCTTAGGTAAATAATGTGGGTTCCCATATGTATTATGGACTTGTAAATATTAAATTGTACAATATTGGTTAAGTGTTCTTTGTGAACAGCTATAAAAATAGAATGACCAGGCAATGAGAACCCCAACTTGAGTAGCAGCAGTAGAGAAAAGGCCTCTCAAAGGAGCACTTGACGGAATTAACCAAGGTGTGAGGGACATAGAGGATAGAAAATAAGATCTTTTTAGGTGCTTTTTCTTGGAAAACTTCATTTTAGCTTTACATCAAGTTGTTCCTCCTCTGAATTCTCTAGCATTTATTGTGTATGGGAATTAAGCTGTCATTTATATGACATACTGTCTTATATTTTTCTACCAATTTGTATTTGTCCAGTTTCCCATGAAAGGTCCTTATAGTTCTCTGAGGCAATCAACACAGAATAAGTACTTGCAACATTAAATTTAGCAGAGAAAAAAACCCCTCAGGTCTGCCCCCTCAGTCTAGAGAAACTGCCTCTAGTTGTCTGAAAGCTGAAGGTACTGTGGAAGAGAAGATGGGGAAAATGTTATTCTCAGGGGAACAGGATCTGAATGAATAGAGAAGCTTTTGCTCTTCGGGATTGAGAGGCTGTTATCTTACAATCTCTTTAATTTTATTTGTCTTTTTTTTTTCGGGAGGGTTTTTATTTCCTGCAGCTGTAGTTTCACTTGCCATGAAGAAATGTAATAAAGAGATGCAAATGTGCTTCAGTGTGCTTCTAGCTTTCCCTAAGCAGATGTGAATTTCTGCTCCTATGAAACTGAGAACAAAGCAATTCTAGTTTCCTGATCTTAAAAATAGGTATGCAAATGTAATCTTCCAGCCTCCATCACAGAATAACTTAGATCATTGCAGTAAGTTATTTTGCCTAAAATACATCAAAGCATTTTGTTCTACATAGCAGGCTGTAAAGAAAATTGCTTGCTTAATTGTTTTAGCTATTAAAATTGACAGGTGGTATTAAACCATGCTTTCCAGAACTATATCCAAATCCTTTTAACCTTGTACATGGATTTCTGTCTCCTGGCTGGATTTGTTTAGGCTATTAAAATTGTTTTGGCTGTGAAAATGTGGTATTAAACTGTGTTCTTTAGAAGTTGTATTCAGACCCTTTTAACTTCATACCTGTTTAACTTCATTTCTGTCTCCTGGCTGGACTGTCATCCTGATCCTAAAACAGAGCTTTTATATTTTAGAAGTTGAGAACACAGGCTCTGGAGCCAGCCTATCTGCCTGGCTTTGAGTCCTGGCTCTGCCATTTAGCAGAAATGTATTCTTAGGCAAATTAATAAATTTCTTTGTATCTCGATTTCCTCATCTGTAAAGTGGGAATAATAATATTTACCTTAAAAGGTGTCTGGCACTATGTCTAGCACATAGTAAGCACTTAACAAAATATATATATAGCTACTACTAACTAGCTGGTTACTCTGGGCTTCAGCTTCCTTAGATACATATTTTTTCCATTTCCATTTTTACATATATCATATAAAGGCACCATACTCCATTGGGGTTTTAGTTAAAAATACAGATTTCTGGACCTCATCCCAAACCTGAATCAGATTCTCTGGAGGTGGAACCTGGACAGCTGCTTGTTTTTACACATAGCTGTTTATTTATTTCTTTTCTCTACATTTTAACAGTTACTTCCAGGTTGAGAACCCTCTTAGATTACTTTTTAAATCCCTTCTGGTTCTGATATATTAAGCGTTTTTTGTTTGTTTTTGTTTGGTTTATAACTGTGCTGCTTAATCAATAGTGGTTTCTCTAAAATGTTTATAATGAAGAGATTTTGAAATTCATCTCTTCCAGCATCCTCATTTTATAGACATGGACACAGTTGAAGAGAGGAAGATGAAGCAACTTGCCCAAGATGAGACATTGAGTTAGTTACAGTTCCAGAACCTGGCTTCCCATTCTTTCTTAATCCAGTGCTCTTAGCTTACTTAGTACATTGCCTCTCATACTAGAGCAGGCCCTGTGCTAACTACTGCAGTAGTGGAAAGAATATCTGTTTTGAGGTTGGAAGACCTAGGTTCAAGCCTTGGCTTTGTCACCCATCAACTGTGTCCTTAGACAGGTCATGTATCTCCTTTTGCTGTCTTCAGTGGTATCTTAGCTTAGATTTCTGGTTGGTATGCCGGAACCCTAACCCACCTCTGACAAAGAAGATGAACAGTTTTATGGCATTGCTGTAGTTTGTGTGTGTGTATATGTTTAAGGAAACAAGGTGCTGGCTTTTTTTTTTTTGAGAGAGAGAGAGCACATGACAGGGGGGAGGGTCAGAGGGAGAAGCAGACTCCCTGCTGAGCAAGGAGCCCGATGCAGGACTGGATCCCAGGACTCCAGGATCATGACCTGAGCCAAAGGCAGTCGCTTAACCGACTAAGCCATCCAGGCGCCCCAAGGTGCTGGCTTTTTAACATTGTTTTGCAAACTAAACTTTAATAACATCTCAAAACTCATTTTTACTTCATCAAAATTAAAAATTCTTGTGTCAAAGGACACTATTAAGAAAGTGAAAAGATAGTCAATAAAATGAGAGAAAATATTTGCAAATCATATTTCTGATAAGTGTCTACTGTCTAGACTGTATAGAGAATGTTACAACCCAATAATAAAAAGACTAACAAAAAAAGATTTTTTTTAAGTAGGCTTCATGCCCAGTGTGGAGCCCAATGCAGGGGCTTGAACTCACGACCCTGAGATCAAGACCTGACCTGAGATCAAGAGTCGGACACTTAACTGACTGAGCCACCCAAGTACCCCAAGACAAACTAATATTTAAAAGAATAAAGGATTTGAATGACATTTCTCCATACGAAGGTATACAGATGTCCAATAAACACATGAAAAGATGCTCAGCCTTAGTTGTCATTAGAGAAATGCAAATCAAAATCACAGTGAGATACCACTGGAATGGCTATAATAATAATTTTAAAAAGAAAAGAAAAATAACCATTGTTGGTGAGGATGTGGAGAAATTGGAACCCTCCTGTATTTCTGGTGGGAATGTAAAATGATGCAGCCACCTTGGAAAAACAGTTTATTAGTTCCTTAGAAAGTTAAACATAGAATTACCATATGACTTAGCATATGTCACTCCTGGGTATAAACAGTAAGAGAATTGAAAATATATGTCTATACATAAAAACTTGTACACAAATGATCATAGCAGCATTATTCACAGTAACCCTTAGAAGCAACCCAAGTGGCCAGAAAGTAGATTAGTGGTTGCTGGGGGATCGGGAATGACTACTTATGGTTATGGGGTTTGTTTATAGGGTGATGAAAATATTCTAGAACTAATGGTGATGGTTGTACAATGTAATAAATGAGATAATAAAAACCGCTGAATTGTACATTTTTATAAATGGTAAGTTTTATGGCATGTGAATTATATCTCAGTTTTAAAAACTCATTTCTTTTTGTCTTTACAGTGTTTATTGAGTAACCTCTAAAGCTTCAAATTATTATTTTCTTTTTTTTTTTTTTAAGATTTTTTAATTTATTTGACAGAGAGACACAGCTAGAGAGGGAACACAAGCAGGGGGAGTGGGAGAGGGAGAAGCAGGCTCCCAGCTGAGCAAGGAGCCCGATGTAGGGCTCGATCCCAGGACCCTGGGATCACGACCCGAGCTGAAGGCAGACACTTAACGACTGAGCCACCCAGGCGCCTCTATTATTATTATTTTCTTAACTAGTCATTCACAATTATGTAACACAGTGATATCACAGATGTTAACAATCTCCATCTGCCAGGTCCTTTTTTTAGCTGTTGCCTGCACCATTTCTTGGCTCTGATCTGTTTTGTCAAATTTCAATAATAGTTTTTTGTATTACTTGAACTTTCAGTAGCATTTGACTCACTGATCACTTCTTTCTTGAAATGTTTTTTATGTGGCTTCTAGAAGATAATTTGCCCCTGGTTTTCCTCCTCCTTCATTGCTTCTGTCTTTATTGTCACTGTTTTGTTTTCTTCCTGACCTGTAAATATTGGCAAGCCCCTCTTCCTCTATTTGCACTCATCCCAAGGAGGTAGCAGTGTCATGGCTTAAATACCATCTGTAAATTGATGACTTCCACATTTGAATTCTCAACCTGGACCTGTCCTTTGAACCTTAGACTTATATGTCCAACTTCCTACTTGCCCTGTCTACATGGATATCTAATAGGTATATTAGACTTAAGTAGCCAGAGCCAGTCAACTTACCTCATTTCTCTGGTGTTGGTACTAATGTTCATGCTCATAATTAACACATGGTAGTTTCTAACTTACAACTTAACTCCAGTGATAAATGTAGCTGTTAATAAGCCACTATTAAGTAGTTTTCTTCGTAGTATTTCTTGGTCATTTTTATTTTAAAAAATAGATTGAAAAGTATGTTGCCAAGAGCTATAATCTCTCTTTGAGATATGATATTTCTGAGTTCGGATCTAAATTTGGTGATGGTGCCCATTCTCAAGACAGACATTATTTTCTCCCCAGATTGAACATTTTTTTCTTTTTTTTTTTTTAAAGATTTTCTTTATTTGAGAGAATGAGAGAGAGAGCACATGAGAGGGGGGAGGGTCAGAGGGAGAATCAGACTCCCCGCTGAGCAGGGAGCCCGATGCAGGACTCGATCCTGGGACTCCAGGATCATGACCTGAGCTGAAGGCAGTCGCTTAACCAACTGAGCCACCCAGGCGCCCTGAACATTTTTTTTCTTATTTTGAATTATGAATATGGGTGGTAGGGGTCCATATTTCCAACTCAAAATAGTAATCTCACCTTTTGAGTCTAACATCAGTTTTTATAATCTTATTTTGGTTTAGAAAATTCTGAAATCAGTATAACTATAGAATTTAAAGATCTCAAAGTCAGCACATACAAATGGGTATTTCTCCTCTTTGTGTCTGTGTGCTTTTTTTTGGAAAATGACATGATAGCTCAGCTATCTGAGCCTGAATTTTTTTATCCCCTTGCTGCTGCTCTTATTCAGGCCCTGCATCTAAATCAATCCCCATCTGATGTATTTATCTCCATTGTTACTCCCTTCTAGACCATCTACCAGGTTGCCACTAAAAATGGCTTTTTTAAAAACAAAACATAGGGGCACCTGGTGGCTCAGTCGTTAAGCATCTGCCTTCAGCTGAGGTCATGGTCCCAGGGTCCTGGGATCGAGCGCCACATCCGGCCCCCTGCTAGGTGGGAAGCCTGCTTCTCCCTCTCCCACTCCTGCTTGTGTTCCCTCTCTCGCTGTCTCTCTCTGTCAAATAAATAAATAAAATCATTTAAAAAAAACATAATTTGATTGTGCTGTTCCTCTGCTTAAAATTTTCTCTATTGCTTGCTTCAGAATAAAGTCCAAGCCCCTTAGCATAGTAAATAAGACTACCTAGGATATATTCCCTCTGTCAAGTGCCTCATCTCCTATTACTTTTCCTCTTTTGCAGCTTATATCCCTTTTCTAAACTGGAGAGACCTTTCAAAGAAGGGAGAGAGAAAGTGTATTAGTTTTTCTTAGAGCCATACTTGGCTTTTTCTAAATCAGAGCAGGGTCCTATTGGTACTGCTCACCCCTGGTAGCCCTTATCTCTTCAGTGCGAATTGAATCTTGAGTCTTACTGCCCTTTGTCAAGTGAAGGAGCTTTATGAAGCAATTCATTGAGGTCTGTATCACTGCATAACTTCACTTCTGTTTTCACTTCTATTAAAATAAGAAAATAGAAGTGTTCATGCTGTTGTTTCATACTCAAGACAATTTTGTATTACTGGACATATCCTTAATGACCAAGGATTTTTGTCCTTTTTTGCCTTTAAGTCCAGAAGATGCATGGGGAACAGGAAAAGCCTGTAATCCTCAAATCAGTTAAGTCAGAAAATGCCTTCCTGCACTATTTACATATGCTCAAGAGCTGGATTGTGTTTAATATTCTTCCGAAGTCCTTAGAAGATGGAGTTCTTAATGCCATATCTGCAGTGAAATGTCTTTGTAGAACTTTTTATTGTGCAGATTTGCAGTAGATGTTCGTAACTAAAATGAGTCTGTAATGTTCTGTCAGAGCCATCGAATGTGTATTTTCTGTGAATTGGTTAGCCATCTAGGTCTGGCAGCAGGTATGCTGGTCCGATAAAGTGTTTTATCTCTTACGTTGGTACTGACAGGGAAGTGATCTCTTTAAACTTGGACTTCCGGAGCTATACTTTCAGTTAAATTGCAGTTGGTTTTAAAGGGAGGGAAATGGAAAATTCAAATATATTTTGTGGGTTTCTTTGGCATATTCAAGATTAAAATCTTTTTAGTATTTTTTTAATGTTATAACTTATTAAATAGGAATCAGGTTACTTTGTATGGCTGTCACTTCAGGGATTTGTGTCTTTTTCTTTTGTTTTTGAAGACTAATAATTCCTTTCCTTATGCTTTGTGGGAAGCAGTGCGGAAAGGTGAGAAAGAGAATGGGTTTTGAAATCATGAAAACTCGGTTGAATCCTGGCTTTACCACTTCCTGGCTGTCACTTTTTGCAAATTTCTCAAACCCTTAGCGTCATCTGTAAAAGGAGGATATTAGTCAGTTTGATTTGCTTTATCAGAAATACCATAGATTGGGTAGCTTAAGCAACTGAAAGTTATTTCTCATGGTTCTGGAGCCTGGGAAGTCTCAGATCAGGGTGTCAGCATGGTTGGGTTCTGGTAAGGGCCCTTCTACTGTTTGTGGACAGCCTTCTTGTATCCTCACATGGTGGGAAGCAGAGAGAGAGTAGAAGCAAGCTCTCTTGCCTTTTTTTTTAAGGGCACTAATCCCTCTCATGTAGGCTCTACCCTCGTGACCTAATTACTTCCCAAAGGTCCACCTCCTCATACTATCTACGTTGAAATTAGAATTTCAACATCTGAACTTTAGGGGAGACATAAATGTTTGTCCATAGCAGATGGTAATTGTTCTTAATAGGGTTTTCATAAAGATTAAAAGAGATGGTGTATATAAAACATTTAGCTCAATACATAGGACACATGCACACAGTAAATTCTGTGGACAAGAATTGAGTGAGATTATTTCAGCCTTGTATACATTTGTTAAGTTTAAACTGAAAGTTAACATTTTATAAATCTTTTCCTTCTCTTTTTTCTTTATAAGAGTTCAGACATCTTTTTAGTAAGTAGCTGTTGATGCTGTATTGTGTCCCTGATTCTGAGAACGTTAAAAACGTGTACTCCCTGTTACTGAGGGAGATGTTATATAAATCCAGCTAACCATGATGCAGTATATTAGTTTTACATAATTAATAGCAACAACGGTAGCTAATTTTTAATAAGTACTTGTTGCATACTAGGCATTTTGCTGTGTCTTATAATTACCATAATTAATCCTCATGGTAACATGTGAAATAGATATCTTTATCATTTTCATTTTACAATTGAGCAAACTAAGGCTGTAGAAAGATTAAATCATTTGCCCAATATCATCCATTAAGTGGAAAGGTGGGAATTAAAACAAAAGTGGTTGGACTCCAAAACTGTAGCTTTTAACCACTATATTGTGCCCCTTTGCACAATAAGGGCCCACCTAATTGGGTGAAGAAAGAGTGCGTTTGCCTCCATCTGTTTGTAGTCAGTCTGAAATCAGTTAGGTTCTAGCTTGATTTATAGTATGTCTTTGAGAATAAGGCCACAAACAGAATCTGCCTTGGGGTTGAGTTCAGAGATTAAGACAAGTCAAAAGTAAGTTTCTGTCACTGAAGATGGGACAGTTTTATGGTGAGCCACGTATTTGTAACTTAGCCCTAAATAATCTATTTGTAACTAAGCCGTAAGTAATATTGTTGGCTTCACTTACTGACTGTGACACTTAATGTCCCTGAATGGTAGTTTTCTAATTTGAAGGACATTGGTTTCCAGATTAAGGATCTGCTTAGGGCCCAGCAGTGGTACTAGCAGTTTAACAGTGGATGAGAATTGATCTGCAGAAAGACATCATCTTGAAATTTTAGATAACACAACATAAAGAACTTTGTTTAAGTGCTTCCAGAAGGGAAAAAGCATTGTATGAAGGATCAGGAATCAGAGTGGCTTTAAGAATCCCGCAAACTGTTGAGACAATGGAATAAAACTTTAAAATTTTTGCAGAGAACTTATTTCTCTTAAGTGTGAGGGTAGAATAAAAAGACATTTTCAGGTGTATAGTCTCAAAATTTATTTCCCATGTGCATTCTTCAAGGAAGCCACTAGAGGATGTGTTCACCAGATCAAGGGAACCAAGAAAAGAGTAAAACATGGTGTCTATGAAAAGGAGGTCCAGCCCATGAGGTTAAGGGAAATAGTAAATAGTAATAGTAAAGGGAAATTCCGGGGTGACAGCTATTCAGCAGGCCTGGAAAGCAATTCACCCAGATCACAGCAGGTCAGGAGGCTCCAAGACCAATTTCTCTAAAAAGATGAAATTCACAGAATGCTGAATACTTTTGCGCATATTGAGAGGAGATTTAAACAATTGGGAGAGAATTCGAAACTACACTGGTGACAAATAATATTGATTAAAAACAACAACCAAAACAGCAGTAGCCCCAAGGAAAACAAAAACTATCAGGAAAGAAAAAGTAATCCTAGTATGCTACATGACTCATCTGTGAATAGCATTTATAGTCATAACATACAGTTTGAATAATGATCTAGCCAAAATTAAGCTATTATATAAGACCAAATCACTAGTGATCTGCTAATGGCTGTATTAAGAAGATGGTGGGGAGGAGCAGGAAAAATTAATGTGAGTGTGGCAGGGGATGAAATGGCTAAATTTTCTCTTTCATAGTGAGAAATCTATAGATTTAATGACAAAAACTGAAAAATTAAGAAATAACAATGTAAATTTTTTTTTATAGAGATGAATATATTTTAAAAAGTTAAAAGGAGATAAAAGTAGTGTGTCTTTCTGGGGAATGGGATTGACAATAGCAATGGTCTTAAAGTTAATACCTGTGATTGTTGATTGGGCCCAGTATACATGTATCTGTAATATGCGGGAGGGAATGTGGGAAAGAGGAACTGTGTGAAGTTACAACATCTGCTATATCTTAATTGGCAATATATTGCCTATATCAGGGATCCCTAAGACTACTTTGTTCAGTGATTCACTAGAAGGACTCACAGGACTCAGTGTGTAGTTGTACTCGTGGGCAAGGTTTATTTCAGCAAAGGAAAAAAATCCATAGGATGGAAGTCTGGAGGAGACCAAGTGCAAGATTCCAAGAGTCTTCTCCCAGTGGAGTCCCATAAGTTGTGCTTAATTCCCCTAGCAACAGTGATCTAACAGTACGTGTGGAATGTTGTCTGCCAAGGGAACTCATTAGAAACCCAGTGCCCAGGTTTTTTACTGGGGGCTGATTAAGTATGCACCCTCTGCCTACCCTGTGCCCAAATTCCAGACTCCTAGAAAGAAAACTGGTATTTAGCATAAACCACATTATTTATATAAACAGTTTAAGCACAATGAGCCACTCTTATCATGTAGGGGAAGTTTTGTATTAGTGTAGGAGACTGTTTACCAGCCAACTTTCCAACACCAGCCTTTCTAGCAGGCCTTTCTAGGGATGGCAGTCTCACACCTATATTACCTCTTTTCTGCACAGAGCCTTTCTTCATCATTTATCCTGTGAGGCCCCACATGAAAGAAGCCAACCTTTGCTTTGCCTTTTTATTACAAAAGGAAAGCAATTTGCACTTACGGTTGAGGAAGGTAAGAGAGAGAGAAAAAAGTTTCTAAAATGCCCTGAATTAGGTAGAGAGAAAATAGAAGAGTAGCATACATTTTAGTTGATGAGCAGTTTTGAGAATGACAGAAAATAAATCAGAAAAATAAGCGCTTTAATGTCCACCCTCCTGTTTTTCCAGAAGTCTCTGTACTACAGCAGAGATGTTGTTTCCTCTGAAATAGGGTGGAGGTTTTTTTCATGCACTCAAAATGGATGATGCTCCCATCTCCTCAGAAATCATATAATAAAATTTCTTTGGGATTCAGTAGAAATGTTCCTGTGCCACTTACTGAAGATTGCTTCTAGGTACCAGAACTGTGGAGGTAGATCTAGGGCTATTTCAGCACCTGCCGTAATGGCTTCTTCTGTGTTTAATCCCCCGAAGTTGTGAATAAATTATCCTCTGAATTGTAAAGGCAAGTTTCTTTTCTGTAATGCCCTGCAGGTAGTAATGTGCAGCTTAAGTGTCTATGAGAATATGCTTTTTCTTTTTGGAATGACTCCAGAATTTTTTTAATGACTTTGTTTCACAAAAAGTTGAATTGTGAATTCTGGCTGTACAGGTTTCTTTTGCTTGCTGTTATCAAAATGGAGTTTACTTAACTTAAGTGTAAGTGAGCTATTTAGTAGAAAGCCTGTTAATTTCTTCTTGGTTCAATCTGTATTTTTAAAATTAGGTGTCAAGTGTGATTTGTAGGAGGAATCACTATTATAGCATGCTGCCACGAGTAATTTGCTCAAAGAAGATTCTTGTTTTTATCATACATGAAAGGGAAAAAACCTTGATTGACTTTTTAATCACTTGAAACATGACTGTTGTAATTCATGTTTTTTCACTGAACAAACTTCACAGAACAGTTTTTCTTTGCGTAATAGTATATAGGATCACAATTTTTAAAACAAGTTTGATGAATTCTATTTCTGCATTCCTTTAATATCTTCTCAATTACTTTTTACAGGTATTTATTCTGTCTCATTTCTTGTATACAGTATCTCTGATCTTGTGCTCAATCAGAAAGATAAATACAAAGTTCTCTGTCTTTAGGTAAAATCCATTCTAAAGCCAAGTGAATTTTGGATTGCCTGCTGGTTTGTAACTTTTATGAAATATGGTATTTGTTCACTTGATATAAAAATTTAAGAGTTGAACATTATGATGTATAAAAGACAGGTTTATCAGATTATTTGTAGTACCCTGTTCCACGTAAGCTACGTTCATGTAATCATTTGCATTTGAGAACATTTTTTACTATATAAAATGTTCATGTGTTTAAAAATTTAAAAGGTGTTCTTTTTAATCACAGTTTAAAGTGCTTTGAAAAAAATAAAAATCAAAAAAGGCATACATTGAGAATTCAGTCCCACTCTTGTCCCTCGACCTTCTCAAGATATCTGGGTGCACCAGTTTGTTTAACCAGTCCCCTATAGTTGAGTGTGAGTTAATTTTCACTATTAAAAACACTGCTGCAGTGAGTAGCCTTGTGTATTAGTTCATGTGTATGCAGATACAGAAAAATTCCTGTAAGTAGAATCCAAGGTGCTAAATTGTTTTAGTATATGTTGTACCATTTTGAATTTCTACCAACAATGTGAGAAACAGTCACTTGATTCTAATTAGCACAGTATTGGGAAACCTTTCTATATCTCTGTAGATGAGGGAAATTGAAATGGAGTTTGTCCAAAGTCAAATAATTAACTGATAATAGGACTTGATTTTTTAATTCAAAATGTTTTTTCCAACAGACAACACTGGACTTGCTGTTTTCCTACAGTTAAGACATGCTGGTAAAATATAAAAGTTGTTAGCTGACAAAGATGTATTAAAAGAGACCTTCCTCATTTTGTTAGTGTCTGAAAGTTCATGGATGTAAATTGTCTAAGTTTTGTGGTCATAGAATGAAAGGATGAACAAGTGGAGCTTTTTTCCTTGTTCCTACATTTGGGTAAAATGAGGATGGAATATGTGAGTTCACACAGTAGTCTCTGTAACCCAGGTAAATGTTCTGGTTTGGGGCTTGTAGATTTAGCTTTCCAGCATGGAGACTTGGCAACATCATATGAGTACCACCTGATTCTAGTGACCTTGTCTCCTTCAACTTCATTTTTAAGTGTTTGTCTTTTAGTTGTCCAACGTCAGGGGACAAGGAGTAAATGTACATATGCTTGAAGATGCTCTTGTTAAGTAAAAATGCAACCAAGTAAATTTTAAAGCTTTAATAATAGATTCATGAATCGGGCAGCATCCCATCTAGCAAGTAGAGGGAAGCTCCAAAAGGCTACAGAAATGGAAAGATTTTTAAAGCTAGAGAGGGAGTGGAAAAGAGGAAGTTATTAGTGAAGAAATCATTGTTTTAAGGAATGGAAGGGGTCTATCAGTAAATTTCGTAGTGCTGACCAGGAAATTCCTCTGTTGACTGGTTAAAGGATACATTTCTTGGGAGTTGAAACTGCACTTAGATTAGGTACTGGGTGTTAATTTACTGACTTGAGGTCTTAACCTAAGTGACACCATTTTGGGCCTGGGTCAGGGGGTGGGCGTTTAAACACTCTTAAGGAAGTAGTTCGTTTTACTTTCAATAAGATGCTATGTCTCTTCATGCACAGCTTTTCTATTTTACAGTGGAAGATTGATGATAAGCCTGTAAAAATTGACAAATGGGATGGATCAGCTGTGAAGAATTCTTTGGATGATTCTGCCAAAAAGGTATTTTCTTGAGGTGGAATTCTGTTAGCATATATATAGCTTATGACACGTCTGCAGGATCTTTTTTTCTGTGATTTGGAATGACTGTAGTTGTTAGTTTTAGGAATTGAGCCATAAAGCAGTTTCTGAAATCCTTACAGTAAATGTGGGGAACATGTGTTAAAATGTTAGCTACCTCAAGCTTCTGTCAAATTCTCTAATTTTTGAATTCCAGAAAGCTGGTGATCTGTTGTTTTTGAGGTTAATTAGCCTAGAGCCAAGAGGGTTGAGGGAATATAGGACATTCATTCATGATTAGACATCTCTCTATTTAAAAAGGGAAGAGGGGCACCTGAGTGGCTCACTCGGTTAAGCCTCTGACTCTTCATTTTGGCTCAGGTCATGATCTCAGGGTTGTAAGGTCGAGCCTCGCGTCAAGCCTCTTGTCGGACTCTGCAGTGGGTGTGGAACCTGCTAAAATTCTCTCTCTCTCTCTGCCCTCCCCCCTTCTCTCTTAACCAAATGAGCCATCCAGGTGTCCCTCCCCCCCCTTCTCTCTTTAAAAGAAAAAAGCAGGGGGACTATTAGCTTCGTCCCAGGAAAAAAGTTGGGGATTAAAAAAATGTATGAGAAGTTCATGAACTTGAGGGTTGCTGGAGTGGTGGGGGGGGTGGGAGGGATGGGGTGGCTGGGTGATAGACATTGGGGAGGGTATGTGGTATGGCGAGTGCTGTGAATTGTGCAAGACTGTTGAATCACTGATCTGTACCTCTGAAACAAATAATGCAATATATGTTAACAAAAAAAAAGGATAGCAGGAAGGGAAGAGTGAAGGGGGGGAAATCGGAGGGGAAGATGAACCATGAGAGATGATGGACTCTGAAAAACAAACTGAGGGTTCTAGAGGGGAGGGGGTGGGGGGATGGGTTAGCCTGGTGATGGGTATTAAAGAGGGCACGTTCTGCGTGGAGCACTGGGTGTTATGCACAAACAGTGAAACATGGAACACTACATCCAAAACTAATGATGTAATGTATGGTGATTAACATAACAATAAAAATTTAAAAAAGAGAAGTTGATGAACTTTTTCTCTGGGATCATTGTGAATAGCTTGAGTCTTTTTTTGCTTGGAGTGGTAAAATCCTGATTGGAGAGAGCTATTGGTAATTTATATGGTTCTTAACATAACTTATCATGGAAATTAAGAATAAAAGCAGGTACTAGGAAGGAAGCAATCCTGTGCACTTGATTCCTTGTTCTTTTTACTAGGTACTTCTGGAAAAGTACAAATATGTGGAGAATTTTGGTCTGATTGACGGTCGCCTCACCATCTGTACCATCTCCTGTTTCTTTGCCATAGTGGCTTTGATTTGGGATTATATGCACCCCTTTCCAGAATCTAAGCCTGTTTTGGCTTTGTGTGTCATATCATATCCTTTTATTTATGCTCAGGCTTGTTTTATGCTCAGGTTTGTGTCTGTTGTGACTGTTTATTAAAATCTCTACTGATAATTCTCCCTGCTCCCTACAAAAAACAAACTGATTCTAGGGCCCACTAATATTAGAATTTAACATTATGAGCTATGGCATCTGTAATTTTAGTTATTATCATTGATATTTGAGATTTAATGTGGTTATTTTATCTTTAATTCTGTTCAGTTATTGTAGAGATCATTATCTTAGTATGAGTGCCTAATAGCAAAACACACATTATAGTGAGACCCAGTTCTCATTTCTAGCCTGCCACATTCCCATTATACCTGGTCTGCTTCAAGAAACTCATTCCAGGATATTAGGGAAGAATCAGATTTTGGAGGTTCAGGTTTCCTTGAAGCTGAAGGGCTGGACTGGACATGCTCATACTGATCATGAGATAGAGGTGTGGCTTGTATAACATGGAATTAAACTCTGTTCTGGAGCTTGAGAACCTGGGTTTGAAATCCAAGCTATTTTGTGATCTTGTGATAATAAGAACTTAACTTACTGGAGACGTTGGAATGCTGCTTAGTTACAAATATGGGCAATACACATTCAGAATTAAAAAGATTAAATGAGACATGTTTGGTAATGTAATCTACTCTCAGATTCTTTTCTTTCCCCTCTCCTTTTATGATAAAAGTAGAATCATGTTTGTTACCTATCCACCTTGATTATTTCTCAAAAAGCTAAATTCAGAGAACTTTTATTATACTATTACTATAATTATAAAAATTCTGCTTGTTCATAGTAACAGTTCTCTTGTGATTTCCACCACCTCCTCCCTAAGTCAATCTGGACATACTGCACTTTTCTTTGTAACTTAAAAAAATATATTGGATGTCTTTTCATGTTGGAATATATAAGACTATCTTATTCTTAATATCCACATAGTATTTTTGAGTGTCTGCTATGTGCCAGCACTGTACTAATTTAAAACAAATCATTTTGGTAGGCAGTTTACTTTTCTTAACAGTGCTGCCGCTACCTGAAATATTTCTTAAAAATGTGCTTTGGGGATTTTTCTTCTAGCAAGCCATTTAATAAAGCAGGCCCTGATTATAAATGGTATTATCCAAATTGATAACAAATCATAGTCCCAGAGTTGGCACCTTCACTCCTTTTAGTAATCAGATAAATCATCCCAGTATGAATTTTTTCCCCATTAAGGCAGTTCCAAAGAATATGCCATGGGTTCTGGAGACAGTTCCCAAAGGAGTTCCAAAGAGGTTTAAACCATGAGGGCAACATTATTACAAATAATATGGCCTCCCAAGAGAACCACCATGATGACATTTCATTGGTTTGGTGTTTAAAGCAAAACGTGATCTTGCTATTTTTATAATCATGTCAGTTTTATATATAATGGTAATGACTTCTCTGTGCTAGACACTGTGTGTGTGTGTGTGTGTGTGTGTGTACACATACACAAGGATGAAAAATAAAATAGCTAAATTTTCAGTGTTTTTGCAGCAAGATGAAACTATCTTCTCTAGGATTATCATTATGGAAGTTTTCGTAGCCCTTGCTTGTCAGTTTGTGTTATTTCTTTGTGTGTGTATGTTTGTGTCTTTTCTCCTTAACTTTATCTGAACCTATTTTGTGATGATGGGGATCCTGACCATTTATACCTCATATAAGGAGAAGAGCATCTTTCTTGTGGCCCACAGGAAAGATCCTACAGGAATGGATCCTGATGATATTTGGCAACTGTCCTCCAGTCTCAAAAGGTATGACTATCCTCATAGATCCTTTAATCCTGCCGTTGGATTTTCTCTGGGAGTCGAGTCCTCTTCAACAATAGACTATTTTATTGTATGCTTACTCCATGCAGATCATAGTGCCTGTCGCATAAAACAAAGTAAGGGGTATGAATGGTCTAGAAGGTTTTCCCTAGCATTGTACTTCTGAGATCATGTCATCACAGAAGTGCTCTGAGGATAAAGTGTGGGAGAAAGAACTTGGGTGGAAGGATGAAGAATGAGTCTTTTCCTCTGGCCAATAAATTGAGCCAGTTGGAGTACAGAACTGTGAAGGCCAAAGGTGTGAAGTGAGTTATCACTGAAGAACCCCATTAGCTTCTATGTCTTCTGTGATCTTGATGGCAGTCTGTGCAATCAGGAATTTTTGCAGCAATGCACTGGGCAACTCAGAGAAGCACATTTCAGTGTTTCTGACCAGCTGTGGGTATAACTTCATGCAGGTGATACCTGAGGTCTTTTTAGGTATCCAGAACTGGGTTTAAATTCCAGCTCATCTCTCTCTAGTGGTATAACTTCCTGTATATCATGTAAACTGTTTGAGCTTTAGTCAAAACTGGATCACGAATGACTCATAGAGTTGTTGAGAAGATGCCAGCTGGTATATATACCAAGTGTAAAAATAGCAAACGTCTGTGGAGCATTAACCATATACTGGGTATCATGCCAAGTGCATTATCTCATTCAAACCTTAGAACAACCCATTTTATGGATAAGAACACAGACCCAAAGAGTTTAATTAATTCTTCCAGGATCCTAGAGCCCAAAAGTGAATTCTAGCAGGTGTTCCAGCCCACATCTGAGTCGAGACCTCATGCTCTTAGTTACTATCCTAAAAACACAGGGGATAGGTCCTAGCACATGGTAGGCTCTTAAATTACAAGTACAGTTATTCACATACACAAAGGTAAATGTAGAATCAACACCAAACAGCCTCTGTCATTACCAGCTTGTGAAGATGCTATGAGGAGGAGCGGAATGTCCTTCTGGGGTTCCAGCTGAGTTCTGGCAGGGCTCCCAGCTACCTTTTGACCTCAGCCATCATATATCTATGATGCCAGGCCCCTGAAACAGAGTGGCAGAATTCTAGACCCTAGCAACATCTTGATTTCTTTATTTTCATTCAAACATTCCATTTCATTCATATGTACATTCATATACACAGTGTGTGTGTGTGTGTGTGTGTGTGTGTGTGTGTGTGTGTGTGTGTGTTTAAAGATTTTATTTATTTGAGAGAGAGACCAGAGTGAGAGAGTAAGCACAAGCTGGGAGGAGGGGCAGAGGGAGAGGGAGAAGCAGACTCCCCGCTGAGCAGGGAAGCCCGACATGGGGGTCACGATCTGAGCCAAAGGCATATGCTTAACTGACTGAGCCACCCAGGTGCCCCTACCCAGTGTATTATTTTTTTAACAGCTTTATTGAGATACAGTTCACTTACCATACAGTTCACACTTAAAAGTGTACAGGTCAGTGGTTTCTAGTGTGTTTACGGATACTGCAGCCATCACCACAGCCAACTTAGAACATTTTCATCATCTCAAAAAGAAACCCTGGGGGGTGCCTGGGTGGCTCAGTCATTAAGCGTCTGCCTTTGGCTCAGGTCATGATCCCAGGGTCCTGGGATCGAGCTCTGCATTGGGCTCCCTGCTCGGCAGAAGCCTGCTTCTCCCTCTCCCATTCCCCCTGCTTGTGTTCCCTCTCTCGCTGTGTCTGTCTCTGTCAAATAAAATAAAATCTTTAAAAAAAAAAAAGAAAGAAAGAAACCCTGTACCCTTTAGCTGTCCTCTCCCTATTAACCCGCCCCATTCCCTCAGTCTTAAGTCACCACTGATCTACTTTCTGTCTCTGTAGATTTCTCTGTTCTGGACATTTCATATGAATGGAATTATAGAATATATGGTCTTTTGTGACTGGCTTCTTTGACTTAGCATAATGTTTCCAAGGTTCATCCATGGTGTGGCATGTATCAATATTTCATTTCTTTTTATGCCAAATATCCCATTACATGGTTATACCACATTTTGTTATCCATTCATTAGTTGATGGACATTTGAGTCATTTCAGCCTTTTTGGCTATTGTGAATAATGTTGCTATAAATAATCACAAGTTTTTGTGTGGACCTATGTTTTCATTTCTCAGGTAATGTCCTAGGAGAGGAATTGCTGGGTCATATGGTAACTTTTTTTTTTTTTTAAGATTTATTTATTTGAGAGAGCATGCACACACACACACACACACACAAGCAGGGGGAGGTGGGGAGGGACAGACAGAGAGGGAGAGAGAATCTTAAGCAGACTCAGCGCCCAGTGCGGAGCCTGACACGGGATTTGATCTCACGACTCTGAGATCATGACCTGAGCCGAAATCAAGAGTCAGGTGCTTAACCCAGGTGCCCCATGTGGTAACTCTTTTTAATTGCTTGAGGAATTGCCAGACTGTTTTTCAAAAACCACTGCACCATTTTCAATCCCCCTAGCAGTGTACGAGGATTCTGATTTTTCCTCCTCCTTGCTGATTTTTACCAGCTGCCACATCGTTTCCTGTGGCGAGGAACTACGCCACCCCTGGTTGCTTCTCATTGCAGTTAAATACAGATTCACTTCTCTTTCCTTGAAGATAGCTCCTGGCTCATTGGCATTCTGACATAGCTCCTTTTGGAATTCTTGGTCATTTCATTATCCAAATAGATGATGGGTTCCAGAGCATTATCCAAATAGATGATGGGTTCCAGTTCTCTGGCTTCTCCTCTGATCATCTTGTTTTCTACCATGTCTTAAACACTTATTTCCTGGACATATCCTAGACTTTGCTGATAACTAATTACCTTCAAATAATTTCAGTTTTGAGTATCCCAGTCTCTGATCATTGCTTCCTCTTTTTCTGGTTCCCTTGTCCTAGTGGTTCTTCAGCCCCAATGGCATCTTTGATCCATTGAGCCTCCCAACTTTTCATTGTCCCTTTTCTCCTTCATTGTCTCACTTTTCCTTACCCAACTTAGATTCCATGGCATTTCTGTAGTCTAGTTACTCTCACTGTCCTAGAGCAGCTTTCATACCTTCTCCTCTGTCCTCAAACCTACCCTCCTCTCTCATCTTTACTCTCGGCTTCTTTTGTTGCGGAGAAGATCAAAGCAGTCAGAAGCCTCCCATCATTACCTGCTTGCAGTGCTCTTCAGTCGGCTTCTTCCTGAGTTCCTTTCTACAGCCTTCTGTCCATTTGTCCACTAGGTTCTCTCTCCCTTTTCATTTACTTGATGTTTCCCTCTCTGCTGGATCATTCCTGGTGGCATACAAACATGCTGTCATTTCTCCCAACTAAAAAAAATTGGGTTTGTTCCTCTTACTCTCCTCACATGGTCTTATTTCTCTGCCCCTCTTTTCTTCTCTTACTTTCTCTTGAATCTGCTTGTCTTTATTTCTCTTCTCATCTTACTCAACCAGCATTTGATAGTGGATCACTCTCTTCTTGTTATACTCTTTTTTTTTTTAAACTAGGTTTCTAGGATACCATAATCTTCTAATTTTCTTCTTAATATCTGCTTTTTGGTCTCTTTTGTGATGCCTCTAAATTTGAAATGCTGCTGGTGCTTGTTCCTAGCACCTCTTCTCTTTCTATATTTGCTCGCTAGGCGTAATCTTATCTAGACTCTGAAGACTTTAAATACCATCTATATGATGAAGATCTTTGAATCTGTATTTTCATCCTACACCTCTGTCCTGAACTCCCAGATGTATTCGTTTCCTGTTTGACATCGGATCCTAATACGCATTTCAAAATCACATTCAAAACCTAACTCAGCTATCCCTCATCCAAACCTGCATCCCTCCAGTTTTCCCCATCTCAATAAATGGCACTTCCATCCTTCTAGTTACTCAGTCCAGAACTCATTTTGACTGCTCCCTATTAGTCTTTCCAGTAGTCTGTCAGCAAATCCTGTCAGTTCTGCCTTCTAAGTACATCAGTCTGACCACTTCCATCTCTTCTGCTACTTCATCTCTCAGTTAGGTTACTGTAATAATGTTCTCATGGACCTCCACAGCTGCTCTCCCTGCTCAGTCTGTTTCCAGTACAGCAGGCAGAGTGATCTTTTTAGAATGGAAGGCAGATCAACTCAATTCTCCACTCCAAACCTGTCACTCTGAGAAAATTCTAAATCCTAAACCCAGCTTAGAAGTCCATACTCATCTGTTCTCTGCACCCCACACACATAATACACACACACCCCTTATATCCCATGGCTTCTTCCTCTCATACCATTCTGTTCTTCAGACATTCCATGCATGTTCTTGCCCTAGGGCCGTTGCATTTGCTGTGAACTCTGCTTGGATTATATTATTCTTTTTCCAGATAGCTTGTTCTTCTCTTCTTCAGGGCCCTGCTCAAATATCTGCTTAATGAAGCCTTTCCTGTCAACTATATATAAAACATCATATTTTGTATTCTATTGTTGGTTCTTTCATATACACTAGGGTAAAAGTCCCAAAAGGCAGAGTTTTGTCTCTTATGTTCACTGCTGTATATCCTTAGCATCTGAGACTGCCTGACATGTAAAGTTATGACTGAATAAATATTGTATAATAATTCTATAATAACATTGTTATATTTACTGAAAATATTTTAGATGTAATAATTATATGTTGTGTAATTATGTAATATATAAGTTGTATACTACATAATATAAAATAAATACTAACTAAAGTGCATCAGATCACAACTCATCCGATCATGTCCTACCATCAAAGCCATGGAACTGCCAGTGGAACTGGGCCTAAAAGTTCCGAGATTATTGTGAAATCAATTAATAGCAGTTGACTCGAGTTTGAGAAAAATTTTGAGGTGTTGAAAATAGTTTAAGGACTTTCAGTCATAGCCATCCAGGTTGGGAGTAACTGACGAGGCAACAGTTTTTTGTTGTTTTTTTTTTTTTAGTATGGTTGACACATGATGTTACATTAATTCCAAGTGTACAACATAGTGATTTAGCATCTCTTGAGTTAGCTTGCCACTAGTGTAGCTACTATCTGTCCCCATGCAGTGCTGTTACAGTATATTGACTTTTATCCCTGTGACTTATCCATTCCATAACTGGAAGCCTGTGTCTCCCACTCCCCTTGCCCCATTTTGCCCATCTCCCCAGCCACCTCCCCTCTGGCAACCATCAGTTTGTTCTGTGTGTTTACAGGTCTGATTCTGCTTTTTGTATGTTTAATTCATTTGTTTTGTTTTTTGGATTCCACATATAAGTGAAATGATGTGGTATTTATCTTTCTCTGGCTTATTTAATTTAGCCTAATACCCTCCAGGTCCATCCGTGTCATCTGTCACAAATGACAAGATCTTGTCCTTTTTTGTGACTGTGTAATACTCCATTGTTTATATATACCACATGTTCTTTATTCGTTTATTGATGGACACCGTATCTGAGTTGACACTGCTTCCATATCTTGGCTATTGTAAATAATGCTGCAGTAAGTATAAGGGGATATGTATCTTTTCAAATTAGCGTTTTCGTTTTCTTTGGGTAAATACCCAGTAGTGGAATTACTAGATCATACGGTAATTCTGTTTTTAATTTTTTGAGGAACTTCCATTCTGTTTTCCACTGTAATTGGCTGCACCAATTTATATTCCCACCAACAGTCCAGAGTGTTCCTTTTTCTCCACATCCTTACCAACACTTGTTATTTCTTAGACAATAATGTATTGAGCTATGATTTTTTGAGCACTGGTTAATAATAGGCACTGTTTTAACCATGACAGTATTCCTGAAAACTAGGTTGTAGTTTTCCTGTTTTAAACATGCAGGAACAGAGGCTCCAGCAATTGCTTCCTCTAAAGGTAGTAACAGCTTGACAAGCCACTGAATGTGCCCTAATTAAATGGAGACAGAAACAAAGAGGTCATAGTTAGGGGGAGGAACATCAGCCTGCCAGAGGTTGATTTTTATAAACCCTCTTGAATGGGTAGAGATAGTGAAGGCCTTCAAGGTACCTTAAGACACAGGTAAGGAATCTCTGGAATTCATGTAGTTAAAGATCTCTCTGGCCTGGAATACGGGTAGAACCTGGAACTAGATTGATTACAGAGAACAAGGACTGAGCAGCCTGGAATTGGTGAACATCTCTGGAAAACAAAGGTTCTTCATTTATCATAAAATTTGGTTGTTTACCAAGTGCCAAGCAAGGAATAGAAAACAAATAAGACTGAATTCTTGTCCTCAAGAATCTTTGAGTTTAGTCAAGAACACAGATACATAAACATCATTTCAGTAGATAATTTGACTGACAGCATGGGAGCCTAGCATTAGACCTGGCATATGCTAGGTGCTCAGTATCTTGAGTTGACAATTTGATGGTGTGGTGTATGACAAAGAAGAGACAATCTGACCCAGTTTAGGAAGGGTATCCCAGAAAAGTTTATGCCCTAATATTAACAAATGGGAACTAGTCAGGTGAGATTAGAGAGAAGTGTCCACTAGGAAGACCCTTCTAGCATAACAAATGTAAAGTTCAGAGGTAAGCGGTGGGCGGGGGGGGGGGTCCATATAACTTAACAGTCTATGACAAGGTAAAGGAGGTACACAGTAAATAAGGCAGACATGGCAGTACCTATGAATCAGAACTCGTATTTTGAAGGCAATTAGGCACCCCTGGATTTTTTTTTTTTTTTTTTAAGATCTGTGTGTTACCTGTATCACCAGTATAGCCAGCTCAGCCCTATTCTTCAAAACCACTTACTTGTTGAATCTCTGTCTTTGGTTTTTATTTTTGCTTAGGTTTGATGACAAATACACTCTGAAGTTGACCTTCATCAGTGGAAGAACAAAGCAGCAGCGAGAGGCCGAGTTCACCAAGTCCATTGCTAAGTTTTTTGACCACAGCGGGACACTGGTCATGGATGCATATGAGCCTGAAATATCCAGGCTCCATGACAGTCTTGCCACAGAAAGAAAAATAAAATAGCCAGTTCTAAAAGCAGCCATCTTTGCTGGATCATGCTGAATTTCGGGGTGAGGGAGAAGGAAACAGAACTTAAAATGGATAAAGTAAGATATGTTAAAAATGTCCCTGTTTTGTCCTGAAATTTTAGTCCGTTCTGGATAAATAGGATTTTCTAGTTCAGATATGAGAAGTTGTAGCTCTGATATCTAGCTTTAGCCTTGGTCTTCTGATTGTGTTGTTTTGATTTGCTTTTCTGGAAAAGCATTTTTGCTAGCAGCCATACAGACTTCGTCCTTCATACCTAGCAGTACTTTATATCGTATAGCTTTGTGCCATGCAGCTTTTGAAGGCTCAGTTTTTGAAACTGTTAACCTGTTGCTGACTTTATTGTGTTAATTCCTATTTCAACAGCTGTTTCCCTTAATTCAGGATACAACTTCTTGTGTATGACAGCTTTCCTTCACACACCATTTTTGTGGGTGTGTATATATCTGACTTCGGGAGAATTGGAAAAAAACACAGCTTTTTAATTTGTTTAAAACAGACCTTCTGCCTGTTACATTTTGTGCTCTTAACCAATTAAAGAAGCCAATGGCATTTTTAATTTTATATTGTCTATGTTTTCCACTAGTATATCCCTGTTGATTTGTTTGTGCCCTTTATTAACTGCCATTTTCTAAAATTTTTTTCAATAAAAGGAAAGAAGATGTGAAAAAATGGAGTCATAGTCTTGATGGAAGAAACAGAGCAGCAAGTGTTAACAGTCTCACTACCATAGGTTCCTTTGGTTTTTAGGCAGTTTTACTGGTCAGAAACCTATGCGCAACTGTAGGTGAGGAACTGCTAGCTTTGGGGGGATAACAATTATGACACTCAGTACTTCCTGCCAACCAGTGTTCCAAGTGCTTGATGTGTATTAACTCACTGATGCTCACAACAGTCCTGAGAAGTAGGTGCTGTTATATCCCCATTCTATAGATGAGGAAAGTGAGGCACAAAAGTTGAATAATTTGTCACACAGCTGGTGTTGGAACTGGGATTTAAACCTGGTTTGTCTGGCTCCATAGTTGTGAGTTGGCATCTTTTCTAGTCTTTTCCCACTGTAGTCAGAGAAGGACTGGCACTTGCCCCAATCCTGTAACCTATGGAAATATTGTCCCTCTAGCTTACAAAAGTAAAATCCCAACTGAGCCTGGTACCTAAAACTATATTCAGTTTATAAGAAATTAACGCTTATCACATTTTCCGATGGGAATGTTGCCCTGTCCAGTGCCACACAGTGGGCGATTATGAAACCTCACTGGATGGGGAGTTGAAGCCTTGGATTCTATACTCTATATTCTTAAAACCTTGGGCAAATCATGTAATTCTCTGAGCTCCTAGTTTCCTTTTTTTCTTTTTCTTTTTAAGGTGATAATCCTATTCTGTCAGCTACTTGGAGCTTTCGAAAATGTGTAATTGGATAATCGTGATTTTACAACGAAGGAGTTACTGTTAGGGGGTTCCCAGGGCTTGTGGATGTAGGGAATAACCCTCTCCACTGTCATACCAAGTGTGCCTTTTTCTTTACATCACAAACACTTGTCTTCTTCTTTCTTTTTTTTTTTTTTTACAAAAACTGAATTATGTTGAAATATATTCTGTAGTTTTTGTTTTTTCCTGCTCCTTTCCACCGTCTGTAGTTTTTTTTAACTTAATATTTCTTTTTCTTTTTTTTTTTTTTTTAAGATTTTATTTATTTGAGAGGAAGAGAGAGAGTGAGAGAGAGCACAAGAACAGGGGGAGGGAGAAGCAGACTCCCTGCTGAGCAGGGAGCCTGACGCAGGACTCAATCCCAGGACGCTGGGATCATGACCTGAGCCGAAGGCAGACGCTTCACCAACTGAGCCACCCAGGGGCCCCTAACTTAATATTTCTTAGGTACTTTCCCTGTCAGTATATATAGGTCAAACTCATTTTTAATAGCTGCATAATATACCATATCAGTATAAATGTTTTAAATTTAACTCTTTCGCTACTGGAAGGTGTGTTTGCTTTCTAGTTTTTCACTATCCCAAGGGACGAGTGGGTTTGGGAGAGAGGATAAAATAGATCCTTAAGTGAGAGAGACCAGAGACCTGGGTTGTTTCCAACTTTATTCTAACTTGTGACCTCTGGTAAATCTCATTCCTTCTCTAGGAATGTGTCTGAATCTGTCAAAGAGGTTTTAGATGATGTATCTTTTGAAATGATTAAAGCTCTTTACCTCCCAGAAATGCCCACATAGAAAACATTTCTTAGGAATATGAAGATATGAGTGTTGTAATCCCTTCAGTCTGCCCATAAACCCCACTTTGAGATTTCATAGGCTGCGTGGATCTCTTAAGGTTTTTCCCTGACTCCAGAAACCATTTGAGGCAGTATGATCTTCTAAATAAAGAAGTGGATTAGCCCAGCAATGTGTTACATTTGGTCACCCTCCTCCCTGCCACATTTGTGGTATTTTAGGACAGTTTCCTCTCACTTGAGCAGGCTGAAGCCTCACCATGGGTTTGGGGGTTTGTGGGTTTGTGGAACTGCAGAGCACCTCAGGCTGGCTCTCAGCACCTCCATTGGCCAGTAGTCACTCCAGCCCCTTTTGAGTGCCTCTGGGCTGCTCTTTTTCCTCTTTAGTAGGTCTGCAGCACCCCTCCCACCAGCACACCCTGACACCCATCACATTCTCCTGGCTCTCAACTCCTCACACCTGCCTAGAATGGACTTGGGTCTTCCAAAATAGATGAGACTGTGAGGAGAGTGGGGAAAGATATCTAATGTTCATTATTTGCAAATTTCAGCTGCTAATGTGTATTTGATGTTTGATGATTTTATATGTTTTTAGAAACCATCTTTTTGCTTCAAAACAACCTGAGGGAATGGCAAAAAATGCAAAGTTCCTTTGAATACTTAACACCAGTTATATTTTTCTCTGGGTCCAGTTTCCTCCTCCGTTGAGAGCCCTTTCTCTCACCGACTATTTACCTTATCTCCACCCTTGGCTAGACACCCCTCTCCCTACCTCAAACTTTGCCTGCTGGAAACCATTTGAGAAAACTGCTAAATCACAATATTTTTTCTAGAACGTATCGTTGTCCCCACTGACAGGCTCTTATTAAGTAGAATAGTCTTAACAACCCAGCCTGAGAATACATGTGCTCAGTTGACTTCTGATATCCACAACTATGTTGAGAATAATTGCAGGGATTCACAGCCCTTTTTTTGCACCCTGGTTCTTTTTGACGGTCTGGTGTTGTCTATGGCTCTCTACTCAGGATGATGTTTTAAATACATAAATACATTATTGCCTGTCACGATGAGGAGGACTGGGGAAGTAGGTTCAAAGATGGTTGCTCAGAAGGTGCCTTGGCTGTTGCTTACTTTCCTCTGGGCAGGACTTCCTCACTAATCTGGCAGCCTTGGCTCTGCCCTATTGTAATTACTGACACTGTTATTCACTAATATTCATTGTGAGTGGGCAGCAGGTTTCTCCTTTCAGACAGCAGTTATAGGGAAACACACCTACATGAGCATGAAGAGGTAAATTCCCTGCTTCTGTGGGCAGAAACTAGGTGAATTGTTAGAACTTTAGCTGGTTTGCTTGGGAGAGAAGTGACTTGGGTACAAAATGCTTGTTAAAGAAGAATGGCAACTGTTTCGTTGTCTTGCAGCCAGATCCCTCCTACAGTCTATCAAGCCAACCTTAGATCTGTTCGAAGACCACAGTAAGGAACTCAAAATTTTTTGTAGTGGGTCTTGTCTCCTGTGAGGGAGCTTTGGCCCTTGGCGGGGGAGATTTCCCTCTGACAAACAAACCCTGTGACAATGGGAAACCACTGATAAGTATTGAATAGTATTCAGGCCCATAGTTCCCTGTATTTGGTTTATAATGCTGTAGAAGGTGACCCACTGGAGAATGAGAAACTGTTAGGAGAGGCAATCTACCATGAGCCCTGAGTACCACTGTGTGTTCTTGCTTCATATGAATGTAAGACCCTGACCCCTTCCTCAACATATCTCAGTGTTCTGTTGACAGCAATCTTGAGAGATGAAATAATATCTCTTCCCAAGGAGCAGGTTTCCCTACTGTGCATTATAAAAATGTTGAATCCCCCAAGCTCAAGGTTCTTTCCCTGTGACACATTCCCCTGGCATGTATGTGTAGGTATCTGTCTAGGCCTACCCCAAGTCACTTTTTTTGGGGGGGGGGGCATGGAGAACTGGCACAAACATCATGCTCATGTTGCTTCTTGTAAGCGTAAAGTTCTCTTATCTCTGATCTGGGAGTCTCCTGTCACTTGCCAGTTGTAAGTAGGATAAAATTCCAGACCTTTCATAGATTACTCTGACAGTTTGGGTAACGAGGATGGGATCCTGACAGACATGGCTTTCTAAAAGAGAAAGGACATGGGTCCGGTGAGGGAATATGAGAAAATGGGGTCTGGTAGGAGGAAATGCTGCTGCGCAAGCGGGTGAGTAAGGGTCCCTCATTGTCCCACCTGTTAATGAATATTTCAAGGCTAAATAGCAAGAGGTAGGATTGAAACACATTTCCCAAATGGTACTTAGGTTGTTGCTCACTCTTCTCTGGACAGGAGGAGGAAAGGATGTTTTGATAACAAGGCAGCATGCCTGTGGCCCCAGCTGAAGGTCCTATGACTGTGACTGATGAGTCGAGGTTTCCCCAAAGGCGAAATAGATGGTGTCAGCAAAAAAGATACAGAGGTTTGAATGGACCAAATATATTCGGAGTTTGTTGAGTCCAAGGAGGTAGCCTTTTGAAATGAAAGTAAATACATGACCTTGTTTGCTGGCACAAGGTCAGTCTCCCTCCGTAAACCCCTAATCCTTCTCTCCCTCTCTTTTAAGGAAAGACGTTCTTTGTGCTGGGGGTTTTTGAGGAGGAGAGGGACTCTCTTTTTATAGCTCTGTTGAATATAAGCATCTAGGTCACTATCCTACTTGGTCCCATGGAGACAGGAAGCCCTGGGCACGGGGATGGTCAGAAGTACCAAGGAGTGTGGAGCAGATCCATGGTAGTAATGCAAGGCAAGCAAAAAAAAAAAAAAAAAAAAAAAATCCCCCTGACCCCTAGGTGCTTGTTAGAGCCAAGAGATACACAAGGGAAGAGGAGGCACTGACCCTGGAGCAGGAGTCTGAGGAGAAGAGGCCTTCCCACTGACCCAGCTGCTCCCTGCAGGCTAGCCTCTCCCACTCCCTTCGTGTCCTCACATTCTTTGCTGGGATGGAGTATAATCTTTTGGTGGCTGTGCCTTCCAATATCTCTTAGATTGCCTGGTTTGAGTTCCCATAGTTGGGGGCAGGGGGCGGTGGGGAGACGTGCCTGAATTCATGTGGCAAAGTTTGGGCAAAGTCTGTCGTGGGAAAGGAAAATGAGAGCGACAGTAGGGGAGCCTCTGAACTGATTCAGTTACTACTGTTTTATGGCTTTCACAGTAATGTGTTACTGGTAGCAATTACCCACTCAGTTGAACTGTGAAAGTTTGTAAGTCTGCCATTCAGGGACTACTGCATATAGAGAAGTGATTCCTGGCTTCACTTGAGTAGTATAACAAACTATAGAATCCTAAGAGGAGAGAAAGGAAAATGAACAGCTTTAGTTGAAAACTTGGTGACTGCTGGAGTACTCAGGCCATTTCCCAGTATAGCAGTGCTACATGTCCTTTGCAGGCACTAAGTACACCCTTTTAAAAAGTTGGACAGCCAGAGGCACCTGGGTGGCTGAGTGTCCCAACTCTCGGTTTCCACTCAGGTCATGATCTCAGGGTCATGAGATCGAGCCCTGCGTCAGTCTCTACTGGTTGTGGAGCCTGCTTAAGATTCTCTCTCTCCCTCTCAAAAAAACAAAAATTGGACAGCCGGGAGGCTATTACTGAGCTATTGCTGAAACAATATCTGACCCATGGAAGCCTGATAAGTGGCCTAACACCCCCATTTTGGGTTATGTGAAATTAGAGGTGAAGCTAGCAAAATGTGCAGCAACCTTCCCTAGTCAAATGGAAATGATGTGTTCTGGGGATGCAGCCAGCCGTCCATCTTAGTTTTACGTGAAGAAGTGATAAGTCACTCCTTTGGAAGAACTGTATTCCCCACTCAGCTGCCTAAAGCAAAGCCACTGGCTCCCTAGGACTCTTGATTCACAGAGACTTCCCAAATCAAATGCCTGGGCCTGGTTCACTGATGGTCCAGCTAAGTTAAGAGCTATTGGTGTCAAGTGATGATTCTGGAAACTGACTCCAGTAAAGGCTGATCAGCACAATAGGCTGAATTGAAAACTGTTACCTGTGTCCTAGACAATCCCTAGGGACCAGACATGTTACATTTTTTACTAACTCAGGCTATTGCCAATGGCCTAGTCTTCTGGTCTGTCACTTGGAAGACAGAGACTGTCAGATTAAAGACACCCTTCTTGGGGGCCACAAACTAAAAATTGCAGCTATTAAACTGGGTCACATGTAAGTGCCCATCGTGGGGGTTCATTCTCTGACGAGACCAACTGGGAATCAAGTTGCTGATGGAGCCTGTGACCACTCAGACTGCCACCATCATTGCCTGGATTCACCCTCATACCAGTCATGGCCCTCCATGCACCATCGTAGCCTGAGCACAGAGTAAAAGATTGATGGTTCTGACGCAGAGGCCACCGCTACAGGCCAGGCTTGTGACTCCTGTTAAAAGTCTTCTTTGTCTAGCACAGGCCTGGCCTCCACCCAGTCCTGACTGATGGACTCTTATCAGACCTTTGGTTCCCTCTTGGGGTTATCAGTAGTGCCTCAACACTGTTGCCACTTTTTCAGGTTACAGTTTACAGTGTTGCTCTTCTAATCAATCAGCCAACTCTAACCACACTGTTTTGATTTTGAAACTAATCTGTCTCGTGGTACTGTTTTTATTGACCACATACAGTCTGACAATGGTGAATCTTCTCTTACAAAAACCACTCAACAGAAGGCTGATAGTCAAGGTCTCTGATGGACCTTCCACTCCTCTATCCGGAAGCATCAACTATCATTGTATGTTGGGACTGCCTACTCAAAGAATGTACTCAAAAGATTTCTACTTACTTCATCCTGGTCAGTACACCTTCATAAGGCAGTTTGGCCACTGAATATGGCTGTTCCCAGAAAGCAGTCACTTTTTACTGCCGTACTAGAATTCTCCAGAAAAGAAGAACCGATAGTTTGTGTATATATAAAGAGATGTATTATAAGAAAATGGCTTTCATGATTATGGAGGCTGAAAGGTCCCATAATCTGCTGGCTGCAAGCTGGAAACCCAGGACAGCCAGTGGTGTAGCTCCAGTCTGAATCAGAAGGCCTAAGACCAAGAGAACTGATGGTATAAGTTCCAGTCCAGAAGCAGGAAAGGACTCATGTCCTAGCTTGAAGACAGGCAGATAGAATGAATTCTCCCTTACCCCAGCTTTTGTTCTATTCAGGTCTCCCAACAGATTGGATAGCAAAAATATTTTGCTTTACTGAGTCTCCTGAGTCAAATAGTAATCTCATCGAGGAATGCCCTCAGACGTACCCAAAATGATGTTTAACCAAGTATCTGGGGACCTCGTGTCCCAGTCAAATTGACATGTAAAATTAGCTGCTTGTGGTGCAATGATCAGAATGAGAGAGACTGGAGAGCGTTGTGTAGGTTTATTCTGGAAATTCAGTATTCTGCCCTGACCATTGCTAGGCATGATGTTATCTTTGCCCTAACAGCATCCGCAGGCCAGCCTTCAACTTCCAGGTGGCAGCCTAGCCAAAAGGAGGCTAGAATATTCTCATTCAATTCTGGTTCAGGCACCTGGATCCTCTTGTTGGTTGACATGGTCCTTGGAGCCTTCCTCTCAAAGGAAAATGGCCTAGTACAAGTCTCCCAAACTATTGCAGACTCCTTAAACTTGACTCACTGGTTTGACATCCCCTACTAGATGGCTGTCACCATAATTTAGTCATTAACCTAGTGAGCAGTCTATCAGAAACATTAGGTGCACTTTCAGCTCCCATACCTCTCCTGCAAAACACGTCACAACCTGTAGATGTCTCCCTAACCCCCATTCTAGTAGCTATTGCTCTGTTTTCCTATGGGGTGGACAAATGCCACCTGGTTGGTACTGTGTACCTGTGGGACAGTTTGGGCCAATTGCCATTGGGCTGTCTTTCCAAAAATAAGGACTGTTTTCAATTATTCTAAGTTAATGGGAACTCTGAAGCCTACCAGGTGCCCAGGAGGCCTCATTAGTGACAGTCAACTGCTGTTCCCTGAATGATGTAGGTCCTACTTGGGAGGCCCCAACAGTTGTAAACAGGTATCACATATGCCCTCAGGACTGTACCTTCTATGTGGAAGCCAGACATTAACTTGCCCCCCTCCCTGAAAACATGGTGCCTTGCACCATAGGGAGGATCATAAGCAACCTTTAAGTGTTTAAGGAAGCACCATCATTAGATCATGTATCCCTCAGATGACTGTGGAGATTGCTCCAAAATGAGGCTACCTTTGGTTACATGGAGGAGCTTTCTGGAGGGGTGGCTTATTCATGCACATTCTGCAAGAAGTTACCCCTATCTTGAGAGTCATCTTATTTGAAATGTTAATATGAAATTCATCCCTGACTTTAGCTGAAGCCATCAGTGATACCACCTCAGCCCTGGAAGGCATTCAGGTGAGTCTCAACTCACTGGCCAGTGTGGTTATGGGTGATAGAATGGCCCTCGACTTCTTTGTGGGCCAAGGTAGGTCTCCAATCACGAGTACATCCTGCTGTACCTGGATTAATCCCTCAGGCTGGGTATAGAGCCAATACAGAAATTAGAGAATGCCACCTGGCTTTTTAAGGCAGACCTTGATGTATGGTTGGGTTTTTTTGGATGCCATTTTTCTAGCTAGTTGAGTCCTGGCCCTTGGTTGATTCCTTTTTTTTTTTTTTAAAGATTTTTTATTTATTCATTTGAGAGAGCGAGAGAGAGAGAGAGAGCACATGAGAGGGGGGAGGGTCAGAGGGAGAAGCAGACTCCCTGCTGAGCAGGGAGCCCGATGTGGGACTCGATCCCGGGACTCCAGGATCATGACCTGAGCTGAAGGCAGTCGCTTAACCAACTGAGCCACCCAGGCGCCCACCTTGGTTGATTCCTGACCAGTTCTGTAGATTGGTCTCATCCTGTTGCTTGGAGTTCTGTTGATAGTATGCTAGTTAAATGTTGTATGAAACCATTAGAATGGATTTGGTCCCTTCTCTGTCAGATTAATCAGTGGCCAATAGAAAGTTCATCAGAAGTCATCTGTACAAGTTGCTGTGAAGGCTGGAAGAGGAGTAACTTTTAGAGCATGAAAGCCTGGGAGGTTCTCATATAGGAAGTGAAACCTGTTTGATCTGAGCCATGAGTGAGGATTAGTACCAAGCGTGTCCATTTTACAGATGAGGAACCTAAGGCACAGAGGTTAAATAACTTGCCAAGGTCACCGAGTTTGGGAGTGGGAAGTCAGGATTTAAATCTCTTCCCCTCCAGAGACAGCAATTGCTACTCAGTGTTTCAGGCATAAGACTGAGACCACCAGTCAAAGAAGAATTGAGAAAAATTTGGCATTAGCTTTAGATATTTTTCTTTTTTTTTTTAAAGGTTTTATTTATTTGAGAGAGAGAGAGAGCATGAGAGGGGGGAGGGTCAGAGGGAGAAGCAGACTCCCTGCTGAGCAGGGAGTCCCATGTGGGACTCGATCCTGGGACTTCAGTATCACCTTTAGATATTTTTCTAAAACTGGCCTACAGAGTTGGTGACTGTGAGTTTGGAGAAGTCTGGGTGAAGAACCCTAGGATTTTGTATGAGCCAATCTTTGAAAACTAAGATATTTTAAAAATCTTTTTAAATAAAACTGAAATATTTAATAAGATTTAAAGAAGAATAAAATGAACCACCTTAAGATAAATTACCAATACAACCGAAGTCCCTTGGGTATCCTCTGCACTCCCACAAGTAACTACTACCCTGAATTTAGTATTTATTATTCCTATGCATTTTCTTCATGTCTGTCCATTAATATATGTCACTGTTTTATATGTTTTAAAACTATATATGGTATTTGTAGTAGTAGTCCCAAGACTACCCCTAGGTTCCTAGACCTGCTAGAAGGACTCACAGGACTCAGCATTATAGTTGCACTCACAGCTAAGATTTATTACAGCAATGTAGTAAGGACACATTGGCTCGTAAGAGAAAAAGACACAGCAGAGTCTGAAAGAATCCATGTGTAGTATTTCTTATGCTTCTCCCTCTCATTGAGGGGTTGCATTAAGCACACTTTCCCCCCAGCAGGGAAAATGCAGCATGTGTACCATGTTTCTGCCTAAGGAATCCATTAGAGACTCAGCACTCACAGTTTTATTGAGGGCTGGTATATGGGCACCCTCTGCCTAGCATGTACCAAAATTCCAGACTCCCAGAAGAAAAGCAGGTGTTCAGAATAAACCACATTGTGTTCAGTCTGTGCACAGTCTGCATTTATTAATTGGAACTCTAGTGTAGAAAGAGCTGTCTCTCTCCTCCATTTATTTAATTATATCAATATGAATTCATGGGTTTTTATTCAGTGGCTTGTAACACTATTATTTTCGCACTCAATATATAATCATGCAGACCCATTTAAAATTATATATATAATTTTTTTTTTTTTTTTTTTAAGGACGGGAGTCCATTGCTCTGGATCTCCCGTCCTTTTTGCGGAGTCCTCTCTTGACGGCCGGAACCTTTTTTTTGGCTCTCAGGCTGTCCGGGGAAATTTTAGGCGGTGATACCTATCAACTGACAGGCGACCCAATAGATAAGAGCGTGGGGCTAGGGGACTGAGGGGAGGAAGGGAGGAAGGGAGGAAGCGAGGGAGGGGGAGGAAATGGAAGGGTGCGGGGCGGAGCCAGGGAGCTGCGCGGCCGGGGGGAACCGCGGTAGGCCCAGGGCCTGAACCAAACTCAGGACTGCCCTGGAGCGGGTGGTGGTCGGAGAGGAACGGGCAGGTCCCGTGCCGCTTCTGGGGCGCTGCTAGAGGCGAAAGACAGCAAGGGCGCTCGCGGCTCGGCAACGAGGGGGCGGGGCCTCGGTTGCATCCGTCCCACGGGGCGGGGGGAGCAGCCAACCGCAAGTCCAACTGCCGGTTGGCTGCGGCCTCCGCGCGCCCCGCCTCCGCTTCTCGGCCTGCTAGTCTGCGCGTCCGGGGACTGTCGGTCTCCCCGTCTCGCTTTGGGTTTTGTCGCCCTGTAGTTTTCGTGGCTTGCTTCCGAGTCCTCTGCAGTCTCTCTCTCCCTCCCCCTCCACTCCTGCCTCCGTCTCCCCAGGCTGGCTCATTCTCCCGCGCTTCGGTGTCCGAGACCTGAGGGCTGCCCGGCGCCCAGCTCTGCCCGGAGAGAGATGGAGGAGCCGGGGTCCCGCGCAGGTGAGCGGGGCTGCGACACTGCAGAGATCCCCCCAGAGTGGGGCACTGTGAGTGTGGGGACAGGTTCGGCGGCACCGTCTGGGCTTAGGAAATCCAGTCGCGGGGAGAATATTGAGTCAGAGCCACGATCTCAGGCGTGGATCTCAGACGTGGCCGGAGAGTATTCTTGGCTGGTCTAGTTTTGTTTTCCTTCAAGTGAAGCCAAACCTAAACCTTAGAGTTACCATTTTAGAGATGAAAGGGAACTGAGCCTGGGGCAACCCTTCTTTCTAGAGAGGGGTGTGGGGGTCGTAGAGAGTCCCCAGCTGGAACTTAGGGGACCTGGATCTTGGTCCAGGCTTGCTACCGACCTATTGAGTGGCCTTATATAAGCTATTCCGCTCTGTAGTCCTGAGTTTTCCCATGTGTACAGTGAGAGGGGTTTGGAGTACTGGATCTCCAAAGGCCTGACAAAGGATGGGTGCTGTTTAAATATTAGTTGTTAGGAGTAAATAAATATGGGAGGCCTCCTTCTGGGGTTCACTGGAAGCTGCCTGGTGCACTGAATTAACTGGCATCTTTGGAATGACATTGTTCATTACAGTGCTGAGAAATAGGTGGCATTATCCCCTTTACAAGCGAGGAAACAGAGGTACAGAGAGAAGTCAGACTCCAAAGTCCAGGCCACACTATACTCTCTCCCACTAAGAGAGCAGGGAGGACTTGACTGAAAGGTGATCATATGGAGCAGCAATTAGTAACTTGAGTTCTTGGCTAAAATGAACAACTCCAAAGCAGAACTCTGATTCTTCAGAAGATACTGATTCTTCTCTATCCTTAGTTCCCAGTATATGGTTTGTGTGAAATAGTTTGGGTTTCAGTGCCAGAGTCATCATCTATGTTACATAACCACTGTCATCAACGTGATCAGCATAATCATAATTAATAAAATTAATAAATAATAAAAAGTAATGATAGTGACTCCAGTTGTTATAGTGAGAGCAAAGCCATAAGTGAAATTGTGAAGACATCAAAATCTATAATACTTTTACTTATATAGTGCTTTAAAGTTTATAAAGCACTTTTGAGTGGTTCTTCATATTGGTCATCTTAGGTAGGTATTATCCACATTTTACAAGCAAGGAGTCCAAGACCTAGAGAGATTAAGTGACTAGCCCAAGGTCACACAGAAGTGTAGCTGGGACTTGAATGAAGTCCCATTTGACAAGCTGTGCTTCTGCTTTGGTGCTCTCCCTGCTTCCTCTCCCTTTCCTTTTTCCTAGTCCTACCTCCCCACTCCATGCCTATCCTGTGCTCTAGTTTTATCACCCAGAGAATTCCTGTTTTCATGTTAACTAATAATGTTAACTAATAATCAATCATATGTTGACTGATGATTAATAGTGTTGGTAGTAACTCATAATTAAAGTGTGGGTTTCTAAGAATTTAAAATATGATCTTTCCCAGAGGCATAGAGGGATTTAAATGCTTTTAAGAAGAGAGTTGTTCACTGTTATCATCATCATCACCCACAGATTTCAAGGAATAAAACTACAGTTGACCCTTGAACAACACAGGTTTGAACTACACGGTTTCACTTATATAAGCATTTCCTTCAGTAAATGTAGTACAATACTATAAATGCATTTTCTCTGACTTGTGATTTTCTTAACATTTGTTCTCTAACCTTATGATAAGAATACAGTATATCATACATATAACATGCAAAATATGTGTTAATTGACTTTATATTATTGGTAAGGCTTCCAGTCAACAGTAGGCTATTCATAGTTAAGTTTTGGGGGACTCAAAAATTATACATGAATTTATGACTGCCGGGGGGGGGTGGTCAGTGCCCCTAATTCCTGTGTTGTTGAAGGGTCAACTGTAGAATGTGTAGTGATTGAAAGTCTAAAAATAATAACCCATATATTGAGCTCATACTATGTAATGGGTTCTATAACAGCCACTTTAACTTTTTAACTTAATTCTCTCAGCAATCTTCTGAATTTTATACATGAAGATCCTGAAGCATTAGGAAAGTTAAATAACATGCCCAAGGTCATGTAGTCCCTAGTGTGGTCCAAATCCTGTGTTCTTAACCATTAAACCAGCTTGGCTCTAGGACAGGTGTTTACTTAGAAAAAGCCAGATCCTCCCTGGCAGGAGAGCCTGAATTGAGGAGAGAGAGGTGTGCTCTAGTACTGTGTGAAGAAGACAGTTCACACTTGCTTTTCAATTCTGCTACCAAGTGCCCAGAATTGGAGTGAGGAGAGGCTTTTGTTCTGGACTCTGGAGGCCACTCCCCCCAGTCCCCTCATGATAATGAGCCATGGTTCTTCTTTCTTTTAAGTCAGAAACAAGTGACCAAATGAATCATTCATATGCTCTTGGATAAGTTTGTCGTGATTGAAACTAGGCGGCTCTAGCCAAAAGCAGTGCAGCTTTTTCTTTCAGTTTATTACCCAGAGGCTTCCTGGGAGATTGGTCTAAAATGCATACTTGATCATGCCAGTCCTCTGCCAAAAACTCTTGAGTGGCCCCCTCTCTGTGTGATAAACACCTTAATAAGGTATCAAAGCCTCCCAGGACCTGGACTCTGCCGATCCCTCAGTCCCACCCTTTGCACTCTACTGTAGTCCTACCACACAACCAGTAGTCCCCACAGTTCACTCTGTTTTCTGTCCTTTATAGGCTTTTCACATCCACTCCCTCTGCCCTTTTCACCTCCCAACTGGCTGACCATCCTTTAGGATCCAGCTCACCCACTCATTCAGTCATTCAACAGGTTTTCATCAAGTGCCTATCAATCACCAGGCATGGTTCTGGGTATAAAGATGTAGCAGTGAATAGAACAGACCTATCCCTGCCCTTTATGGAGCTTCTGTTCTGTAATATGTATTAAACAAGTAGGATCCGGATGATAAGTGGCATGGAGAAGGGAGCAGAGAGAGGGGATAAGGGAGGAGCAGGGGAGTTGTCAGTGAAGGCCTCCTCAATTAGATGACATTTGAACAGAGCTGAAGGAGTTGAGGGAGTGAGCTCTTGGTTATCTGAAAGGAGAATGTACCAGAAAGGCACGGAGCGTAGGATATGAGACAGGAGCTCACTCGGCTGCCCTGATCTGGACTGATGCTCTTTTTCTGTTTTCCTCCACACTCTCATGGTTACCCCTAATGTGGCACTTACTGCATGGTATTGTAATTGTCCGTGTGTGTCTGTTTCCCTCACTTGGATGCGGGTTTCTTGAAGGCAGGGACTTCTGATTTCTTTCTGTCGCCTCAGCACCTACCTTACGGGCTGACTTGGGAGTGGGCACCCAGAAATATATATTAAATAAATGAATAAGGCTTTCTGAGCCTCGTTTTTAGAGCCTGACAATTTTTTACAAGTGATTTATAAAAGAAGGATTGGATGACAGATGGTGAGAGGGAAAAAAAAAAAAAAGAATTCTGAGCCTGGTTCTGTCTGGCTTAATTCCCTTTTTGGGCCTCTGAAGTAGAATACCTGATTTTCTTTGAGAAGCATACCTGGAGACTTCCATTTTCAGCATTTACGGCAGGCTAGCTAACCCGTACCATGGTGGATAAAATATAACAAAAGTCCTTTATAGCTGAAATTGCAAGGAAGTAAGAGAAATTCCCAGGGGCCTAGAAACCAAGAGTAAACTGAAAACCAGAGTAGTTAGCCCCTTAACCTGACCTCAGCTGCCTGGGTGTTCGCTCATCTCACTTACGTAGAAGTTTGGGCTTTAATAGACCTGCTGTTGCAGTGAATGCAACTGTGGGCCCACATGGGTTAGACCCTCACTGGAACTGAGATCCCTGCATGAAGCTAAGTCCCTTGAAAGTCCACACCCTTTGATGGGGTGAACTAGGCAAAAAGAATTCTCACTACTGACCCGGAGAGATGACAAAGAAGATTGCCTCATATCCTAGGCTGTAGTAGAGGGAAGAAGTTTCCCCCAGAATTCTTAACCACAGGCATTTCCTCATATGGATTTGGATTTATATTTACATTACCCGAATGGCCTAAGAATTCCAAAGATAGTGACATTAGAAACCATCCAGGCTGGCGATACCCCTGGATGCTTGCAGAAGCACATGCAGAATCTCTCTGAAGAGACATACTTTTTTTTTTTTAATATTATTTACTTATTTATTTATTTGACAGAGACACAGCGAGAGAGGGAACACAAGCAGGGGGAGTGGAAGAGGGAGAAGCAGGCTTCCCGCAGAACAGGGAGCCCGATGTGGGGCTCAATCCCAGAACCCTGGGATCATGACCTGAGCCGAAGGCAGACGCTTAACAACTGAGCCACCCAGGCACCCCTGGAGAGACATACTTGACACAGGCTGAGGCTATGTAGGATTTCCACAGAGTCTGGAGGATAGATTTGTTCAGTGAGCATGCTTATTGCTTGCTTTGTGCTTTTGAGAACATGATGTTCCTTTTGTATAAAAAAATAAACATTTGAGTAAATCTTTGCCTCCCTGTATGTGATCTCCAGAAATGGGATGATAGAGCGGAACTTGTACGCGGGGCAGCATTCGGGTATGGACACACATTTAGCTGCCTCCTGTCCTTGCAGAGGTCATGGAAGAAGTGACATCGTGCTCCTTCAACAGCCCTCTGTTCCAGCAGGAAGACAAGAGAGGGGTCACCTACCGGATCCCAGCCCTGCTCTACATCCCCCGCACCCACACCTTCCTGGCCTTTGCAGAGAAGCGCTCCACGAGCAGGGATGAGGATGCTCTCCACCTGGTGCTGAGGCGAGGGTTGAGGACTGGGCACTCGGTACAGGTGACTCCTCATCCCAGATCTGACTCTGAGCCTCAGTCTCTCTGCACATTGCTTAGACTACTTCAGGGTTTGTGCCGTTTCCTGTCCGTGATGGAAAAGCCCTGTGGGAAAAAAAAAAAAAAAAAAAAAAAAGAAACCAGTAAAAGCAATGGCTCTCACTTACTGAGTACTGACTGTGTGCCAGGCACACACTGGATCCCCAACAGCTCCTCTGTGACATAGGAACGGTTGTCAGTCACATTTTACAGATGAGAAAACTGAGGCTCAGAGATGTTGCCACTCGTTCAAGGTCACACAGCTATAATGAAGCACAGACGCAGGCTTTAAACTCCATCTCTGATTCCAGAAGCCTCCGTGGTTCATTCAGATTCAACTAACACGCCGTGTGCTTTTCATTCACGTTGTCTTTTGTTCTTATAAGTCAGCCAGGGAGGTAAGCACTGTTGGTTCAGTTTTCTGGTGAGGGATCCTGCTCCTCCAGGAGGTAGGTAGCTTGTTCCAGACCACAACTAGCAGATGGTGGGGGTGAGGATAACCACAATTCTCCTTCCTGCGTGTTTTATGTGAGGTGCATAGTACAGGAGGAAAGAGGATTAGTGATTTGCCTCAGGCACACGCCTCCCAAGCAGCAGAGCTGGGGCTGGAGGCCTCACTTCTAAGTGGCACATCTTCGCTGCATCTTTAGAGGAGAGTGTTTGCTGTCTCTGGGACCGTGAAGATAGGGTTATTTCAGATCCCATTTGTCTTTTCTCCTGCAGAGCCAGCTCAAGTGAGGATCAAATGAGACGATGGATTTGAGAGTCTTTTGTAAACAAACAAACAAACATAGATGTCTTTATAATAGGCACTCTAATCCCCCTCACCTGCCCTGGTTTTCTACCCACAGAAATATCACCACTTCTCACCAGACCATGCCTGTCCCGTAACCTCAGTGCCCAGCCGTCACAAGCATTTACAGATGCGTCCATTTTGACTCCTTCTCCCTTCTATTTTATTACTTTCATTCTCTGACTTACCTGATTGCAGAATCTCGAAGGTAGAAGAATCATCAGCCTAACTTCTTTCCCAGTGCAGAGATCTGTATTCCCTTGGTAGCTACTAAGAGCTTAGGGGTTAAGAACATGGCTTTGGAGTCAGGCTTTGGAGACCATTTATTGGCAGTGTGACCTTGGATTTGACTCTTGTCTGTTTCATCATCTGTAAAATGTAATAATAGCAGTTACATTAGTAGGACCTCAACATTAGTCATCTCCCATAAAGGGTCTGCTTACACAACTCCTCCAGTGAGGAACTTGATCCTGTGGCAACTGTTAACTTTTGTTTTTGGAATGAGACAACCTGTACTTTAGAATCACCTATTGGTCTTCTGGGACATTTAATCTATATATAATATAAAGTCCCTTTTCCAGAGAATGCTCTTTGATGTACCTAAAAGCAGTGTGCATACCCTCTGAGCGTTCTGATTTGGGGGCTCACCAGCTTCAGTTCTTTTAGTGGCTTGTGAGGCCACAGTCTTGATTTGCTTTCTGGTCCCTCGAAAGCTATGATTACTGCCTTTGGGATTTGATCTGGAATGTCCGTGCCCTTTTTCAAAGAATGGTACTCTGAATTTCGGGCTCCAAGGATAGACTGACCAGCTCAGCAATGGGTGGCTATCCCATTTTGTATCTCTTTAACTCAGTCTAATGTAAAGTAGCATCTGCTTTTTTGTGGCAGCTGCATAATGCGGGGTGACTAATATTAAGTAGACGGTCAGCCCAAACCTCTGAATCCTTTTCACATTTACTGCTTTTATAAAAATTTTTAAATTATAGTAAAATATACCTAACATAAAATTTTCCATCTTAACCATTTTACGTGTACATTGCAGTATTGTTAACTAGAGGCACATTGTTGTGCACCAGATCTCTAGAACTTTTCCATCATACATGACCATTACTTTATACCCTTTGGACAACTCCTCGGTTCCCTCTCCCCCAGCCCCTAGCCACCACCTTTCTTCTTTGTTTTTATGAGTTTCTAGATACTTTATTTATTTTTATTTATTTAGTTATTTTAAGTGTTTTTTTGTGTTTTGTTTTGTTTTGTTTGACAGACACAGCGAGAGAGGGAACACAAGCAGGGGGAGTGGGAGATGGAGAAGCAGGCTTCCCGCGGAGCAGGGAGCCCGATGCAGGACTCGAACCCAGGACCCTGGGATCATGACCTGAGCCGAAGGCAGACGCTTAACCGACTGAGCCACCCAGGCGCCCCAAGTTTCTAGATACTTTAAATACCCCATATAAGTGGAATCATCCAGTATTTGCCTTTTAGTGATTGGCTTATTTCACTTAGTGTAATGCCCTCAAAGTTCATTTGTGTGGTAGCGTGTGACAGGATTTCCTTTTTTAAGGCTGAATAATATTCCGTTGTGTGTGTATATACCACATTTTGTTTATTCATCCATTGATAAGACACTTGTGTCTACCTTTTAGCTATTATGAGTAGTGCTGCTATGAATATGGGTATGCAAATATCTCCTCAGGACCTTGCTTTTAATTCTTTTGGGTATATATCTAGAGGTGGAATTATTGGGTCATGTGGTAATTCTATTTTTAATTTTTTGAGGACCCTCCATACTGTTTGCCACAATGACTTGAATATCTTATATTCCCACCAAGAGTGTACAGGGTGCCAATTTCTCCATACCCTTGCCAACACTTATTATTTATTTTTGATAGTAATCATCCTAGTGGATGTGCAGTGATATCTTGTTGTGGTTTTGATTTTCATTTCCCTAATTATTAGTGATAGTGAGTGATACTTTCGTTATGCTTGTTGGCCATTATGTTTGCTGTTATTTTTTTTTAAAGATTTTATTTATTTGAGAGAGAGCAAGCATGGTGGGGGCAGGGCAGAGGGAGAGGGAGAAGCAGACTCTCCATTGAGCAGGGAGCCCGACACGGGGCTCAATACCAGGACCCTGGGATCATGACCTGAGCCCAGGGCAGACACTTAACTGGCTGAACCACCCAGGTGCCCCTGTTTGCTGTTCTTTAATCATGCTTCTCCATCCAGATTTTCAAATCCAGGACTTGATCTATCTCTGTCAAGCCTCAGCTTGTTTATGTCCCATTGCTCCAGCTGGTTGAGATCATTTAGATTCTAATGCTTTCATGTTTCAGTTACTGTTTCTTCCAGCTTTGTGTTAACTTTATCTTAGACATACCTGGCCCAAGTCATTTTCTTCTCTTAGCCAGTAAGAATGGTTGCACTTCTGACTTCACACTGACTAGACTGGCCAATAACTAAGTTGAATTTGGCACATATGTTTGAAGTGTTTACAGTGCACCAGGCACTCTGGTACAGAATGGGCTGCCCCAGAGATATTGAGTTCCCTGTCCCTTGACCAGTTCAAGGAGAGACTGAATGGCCTTGATCCAGAAGGCTTAGACGGAAACCTATACGATGGGAATTAGTTCTAGGTCCTTATGACTCTGAGATTCTCTGATATGAGCTTTGCCTAATATGTTTTGCCCATTTATTCAGGAATTAAATGTTTTGTTTCATTCATTCATGTGGTATACATGGTCTCCATTACATTCATGTGGTATACATGGTCTAAAATGCTATAAAAAGGTATATATCCCATTCTTAGTGCCCTACTTCCTATAGGTTGTCACCATTGTTTCTTATGTACCCTTCTAGTGCTTCTTCTTACAGAAACAAAGAAATACAAGTATATATTCTTAATACTCCCCTTGAAAACGTTTTAACATGAAGTGATAAAACACATAATAGAAAACATAAAACATAACATAAATGTTCATTGCACAAAACATGAATGTCATCCCTGTGAATTGACAAAGCCAACACTTGTGGACTCATCACTTAGCTCAAGAAATAGAATATTACCAGCACCTCAGAAGCTTCTCTTATCCCCCATCTTAAAGGTAATTGCTGTCCTGATTTATAGCTCTAGAGTTTAGTTTTGCTTGTTTTTTTTTTTTTTTTAAGTAGACTCTACACCCAACATGGGGCTTGAACTCATGACCCTGAGATCAACATGCACTACCGACTGAGCCAGCCAGGTACCCCTAGTTTTGCCTGGTTTTCATCTTTATTCTTTTTTTTTTTTTTTAAGATTTATTTATTTATTTATTCATGAGAGACAGAGAGAAAGAGAGGCAGAGGGAGAAGCAGGCTCCCAAGGAGCAGGGAGCCCGATGCGGGACTCGATCCCAGGACTCTGGGATCATGACCTGAGCCGAAGGCAGATGCTTAACCATCTGAGCCACCCAGGTGGCCCCATCTTTATTCTTAATGTTTGTCTTCTTAAGTATTTTTGAGGTTTATCCAAACAATTGTGTACAGGCTGCTCTGAATATTCTTGTATGCGTTTTCGCTACTGTGTGCGTGCATTTTTGTTGGGTTTCTATCTAGAAAGAGCATTACTGGATCATAGGGTAGGTTTACATTGCACTGCAGTAGATAATGCCATCCAGTTTTCTAGAGTGGTGGCCGTGAGAGCAAGTCTACGTCAGTTTCACCCTTACTCTATGCATTTAGCTCTTTAAAGTTCCATCTTCAACATTGTTTTAATGTTTTATCTGTCGTCTCTAGTCTCAGTGGAAAGCTTGGTTCAAATTACCTAGTTTGCTGTTACTGGATTTTTCTTCTTATTTCTTATGCAAAAAGTAGCATACTACATACATTGCCTGTACTTTGCTTTGCTCATTTAACAATATATTATAGAAATCTTTCTATCTCAATGTGTAGAGGCCTTCCTTTTTTCTTTTTCATCTCTTGCATTGTATGTTCATTTAACCAGTCCCCTACTGATGAATATTTGGGTTCACGATGTTTTGTTGTTCCAAGCAATACCACAGTGAGTAATCTTGTATATACTTAATTTGATGAGCAGAGATATTTTCGGATAAATTCCCAGAATTGGGCATGCTGGGAAAGGATAAATGTGTCTGAAATTTTGATATACCCTACATTAATGTTGAACCATTTTGCACTTCGGTCCATATAAGAGAGTGCCTGTTTCTTCAGATTTTTGTCAACAGAATAGTGTCAAAGTTTATGATGTTGCCCGTTGGTTAGATGAAAAGTACCACATCAATTTTAATTTTAATTTGCTTTTCTTTTTTTATATGTGAGGTTAAACATATTTTAATTGTTTTTCCCTCTTTCTTTGAGTTGCCTGATCTTGCTTTTTGTCCATTTCAGTTCGGTTTCTGGAAGTTTTCTTACCAATTTCTAATACAGTTTTTTTAAAAGATATTAAGGAGATTAGGTCTTTCTTTGTGATCTGTCTGATTAGGCATTATCTCATTTTAGACTTTTACCAACTCCTGTGTGAGCATGTTATTGCTGTATGAGCATGTTATTACATTTTCCATTTAACTGATGAAGAAATTGAGGTAAAGTAAGTTTAAGTAACTTGCCCAAGATCACACAGGAAGTGATGAGGGCTGCTTTGAACTAGGTAACTCTGACTCCATGCTTGAGTTTTTAATGACAGTGTTATGAATTGCCTCCCCAGGATAGTAGAGGAAGGGGGAAAAAATCTTTGTTTTAAATTTCCCTTTATTTGCCTAAATTCCATATTTGTCCGCCTTGCTTTACTTTTCTTCATTTTCTTTTTGTTTTCCCCCCCTTTCTTCCTTTTTTCTTTCTTTAAAAAAATATTTATTTTGCTCCTATCATGTGCTAGGCACTGGAGGTACAAAGTTAGAATAATTTGATTTCTATCCTCAAAAGACTCATAATCTAGGAAAGGAGCCAGTCACATAAAAAGTTATGATTATAGTATAATAAGTGCTATAACTCTTCTGTATGTACAAAGAGGAAGCCACCAATTGCTTTTGGGAGGGGATGGGGGGAGGGAGTTGCATAGAAAGCTTTACAAAGGAGGTGACTTTTGAGTTTGGAGGGTGAATTGGGCATCTAGACAAAGTGAGGAGGAGTGTTCTAGACAGAGAGGACAGCATGTACAGTATCTAGCATTGCCTCTTCCCAGCTTTATAAATCATCCTGTAATATTTGAGAATTATTGAATATTAGTGAATACTTCATGATTCCATAGATTTTAATACCAGTTATTTCTTAGCGCTGAAAAATACTAATGCTTTCAATGAGCCTCATGTCTTCCTATTAGTCTCTCACTCCTGCTCTCTCTCCCTTCCCCTTGTCTAGTGGGGACCCCTGAAGCCATTGCTGGAAGCCACATTACCTGGGCATCGGACTATGAACCCCTGTCCTGTGTGGGAGCAGAAGAGTGGCTGCGTATACCTATTCTTCATCTGTGTGCGGGGCCATGTCACCGAGCGTCAACAGGTCATGTCAGGCAGGAACGCGGCCCGCCTCTGCTTCATCTGCAGTCGGGACGCTGGCTGCTCATGGAGCGAGGTGAGGGACCTGACTGAAGAGGTTATTGGTGCAGAGGTGAAGCGTTGGGCCACATTTGCTGTGGGCCCGGGTCATGGCATCCAGCTGCAGTCGGGGAGGCTGGTCATCCCTGCATATGCCTACTACATCCCCTACTGGTTCTTTTGCTTCCGGCTACCATGTAAAGCCAAGCCTCATTCCCTGATGATCTACAGTGATGACCTAGGGGCCACATGGCACCATGGCAGGCTCATTAAGCCCATGGCAACAGTGGAGTGTGAAGTGGCAGAAGTGACCGGGAGGGCTGGCGACCCTGTGCTGTATTGCAGCGCCCGGACACCAAACAGGTCCCGGGCTGAGGCTTTCAGCATTAACCATGGTGAATGCTTTCAGAGGTCAGCCCTAAGCCCTCAGCTCTGTGAGCCCCCGCATGGCTGCCAAGGCAGCGTGGTGAGTTTCCGGCCCATGGAGATCCTTCAAGTGTACCAGGACCCTAATGGCAAAGATGCTCCTACCGTTCAGCAGAGCCCTCTGCTGGACAGCGCAATGAGGCTAGAGCAGGAAGCTGGAATGCTGTCTGAATCTTGGCTCTTGTACTCACACCCAACCAGTAAGAAGCGGAGGGTCAACTTAGGCATCTACCTCAACCAGACCCCCTTGGGTGCTGCCTGCTGGTCCCGCCCGTGGATCTTGCACTGCGGGCCCTGTGGCTACTCTGATTTGGCTGCTTTGGAAAAGGAGGGCTTGTTTGGGTGTTTGTTTGAGTGTGGGACCAAGCGAGAGTGTGAGCAGATTGCCTTCCGCCTGTTTACAGACCGAGAGATCCTGAGCCACATGAATGAGGACTGCAGCAGCCCTGGTAAGAGCTCTGAGCCAACTGAAAACTAAAAATTGGCTTAGAACCCAATTTTCCTTAGAAAGGAAACCACAGAAGGCAACCACAGGATGATGGAGGCCAGGTTAATAGAGGTTATTGAAGTCTACAGAGAATCTAAAAACTTAACATGCTGCTCACCACCTCTTTTCACTTCTCCAAAGAGCAAAAGGAAAATTGTGCTGTAGTTACTGCAGTGGGAAGAACTATGTGTTGGGAAACCATGATGTGGTCCTAGTGGTGCCACTGGCTTGCTCTGGGATCTTGGATGTGTCCCCTGAACTCTCTGGGCCTCAGGTCGTCTCCATCTGTAAAATGAGAGGATTGGCTCTGTGATTTTTCTTCTTCCCATTCCTAGGAAAGGCAGAGTGCTCACATGCTCCATGATCAGCAAGTCCTGGCTTCATGGGTCTTTGACAGGACTCTGATCTCTAAGTGGAAGTCAGAGGACTCATCTTTTCCAGTGACTCGCCACTCATCCAGGTGTGAGGCCACAAACAGGTGTCCTGGCACAAAGGAAGATCTGGATGGTTTGTTCTGTTTTTAATAACAAACACACCCTCACCCTTCTAATCAGGCTCAGAACTCTGCAGGCTCTCTGTCCTTAGAGGAATTGGGCAGAACAACAGAATCATGAGGTCACCTACCTTCTCCAGCTTTGCAGCTCTGCTCAATCTTCCCTTCCTCCTCCAGAACCCTTATTTCCTAGGGAGAAAATAAGAAAAAGCCAGTGGCCCCTGATAATGGTACTTATTGTTTCTGAGGGCATTACTCCTATGAAAGATGACCCTGAAGTTCATGTACTAGGATGGTTCCTGTACTAGGATTAGGACGTTAAAGCATTGGCTAGAACTTTCCATGGTCTCTGCCCTCAAAGAGCTCACAGTTTATGGGGCTAGAAGTGGGAGAAAATTCAAGATAATCAATGCAGCTGGTTTGTAGATGTTGGGCTTTAAGTTGGGGTTATGGTAGCTCCTGATGTCATTGTCTTACTTGCATCTTCATTGTGCTTGGAGTCAGCTGTCCCAGGGCTTGGCCAGGCCACTGGGTTTTCCTCAGGTCTCTTTTTCTCAGAATATTGTTCTGGCCTAGCCACTGCTTTACTTATTAGAAAGGTCTCTGGACCCCAGACCTCTGAATCAGGCCTATTTTTTTGTACCTACTACAATCACTATTTGTGAAGTAGGGGTGCCCCTTTGTTTGATGGGTTTGGGGCTGAAATTTGCCAGTGCTGGGTATCTCAGATGATACTAGATTGGTTGCTCTTATTTTAGAATCTTTCCCCCATAGCCTGTTATTGTAACAGAAGTTTGATCATGAAAGACTTGGTTTTTCTCCCTATTTTAGGAGAAGAAATACCTTTGACTTATATCAGATAACTAAATTTGGTGCTGAGTAATGGCCCAGAGAGCGAGTCTTAGTTGTAGAATATAGCCCAGGAGGCTGGAGGCTGCAGTTGCACCTGTCATATGGGGGAGAGCCCTCCAGGATGAAAGTAGGAGATTAACTTCACATACTTCTGCATAAGGCTTAAGTCCATGGTTTAGAGTGACTTTTTAAAATTCCCTTAACCTCTCTTCCATTTGTCAAAGTTATCCACCCAGTACACAGTTATGCTCACTCATTCACTCATTTATACATTTATCTAAATGTTCTTGAGAGCCTGTGCATAATGTAAGGTGCTTTCTGTTGCCATTCCCTGGTTGAAAGGCATCTGTGGCTCCATTTGCCTGCTAGAGGGGGTTCGCATTTAGTCTGGCATGTAGGGCCTTCAGTTGTTGGGGGAGATAATGCATACTCCTCTCTGCTGCCTTGTATGAAGCCCACTGTCAGAGAAGACCCCTGTCAAGTGGGCAGTGGAGGGGGCGGCAGAGTTGGTGGTACAGGGAGGAACCGGGGAAGGGCAGCCCTCTCCTGAGTACTGGAAGCTTCTTGTTCTGCAAAGCTTTCCCAAGCACCATACTCCCAAAGAGATAGGAACAGTGGGGATGGCTTTCTTCTCCAACAAGGTCTAAAGGATGAGGAGTATGAAAATAGCAAGACTTCCTTGGCGCCATCCAAGAAGGGAGTCGGGGGAGGGCCCTCAGTCACATGCCAGTGTGAACCGCAGATGTCCAGGACCAGCCCTCAAAAGATGTCTTATCCTTCTCCGAACTGCCATTCCCTTTCTCCTTCCCCTTTGCTTTATGTTTGCTTCTCCTTAGTGATTAGCAGTGAAACTCTTAATAGGCAGAGGGGCTGTGTGCATCGTTCAGGACTAGCAAGCAAAGAGGATTTGGGGACAGGGGTAATGCCGAATGAGGATTAGGGAGAGGAACAGAGTGGGCAATGGCAGCTATGGAGAAAAAGAACAGCAGGGCAGGAATCCCGGCGCCTTTAGGAAGAGAGAGAAACACGGCCCAGGTAAGAGACCTAGGCTGGAGAGACTGCAGCGTAGGTGGTGGCCGCTGTGAAGAAGAAATGACAACAGGCTGGAGCTGTTTCCTGACACGTGTGGGAAGGGCCAGAGGCCCACACTGGCCAGCAATTTAGGCTACAGATACGTTCCTACCCAGCCCTGTCACCTGAAGCTGGCTTAACTTGTTCATGTTCCGGGTGACCAACAGAGACAGCTGTAGGCACTCCTGACTTGTTTGTGCCAATTCCTCAAGGTCTTCAGGGCCCTGGGACTGATCCCATGACACTGGTATCCTAACTGAGCCCATTCCAGGCCCTCTCAGGTTGGTAGAATGAAAAAGATGGGGCAAGTGATGGCAGTTGTGAAGAAAAGAAGAAAAGCAGACTGGAGACCTCTAATCTAGAGGCATGGAGAGAGGCCTACAGAGGCTCTGGTCCCTTTGCTCCTACATGCAACCCCCCCCCCCCATCTTTAGACCCTTAGAATGGATCCATCCAGCACACACGGTGCACCACTGGGAGAGCAAGAAAGCATAGGTAGGGGCCTCCTGCTGCTGGTAGGTATCCAGATCCACCTCCCATCCTTTCAACCTGCTGGGCCTGCTCAGGTTCCCAACCTCCTGATGCCCTCACCCCTAGACCCCTACTGTTTACTTCAGGCCCTGGTTATTTGGGTGCTTTACTTGGATCTGTTTCTCCCAGTCACCAGTCTCCCCTCCTATCCTTGGGATATCATGCAACCGTAGGCATAGATGAGACATTGCACCCTGTCTGTTGGGTACCCCAAGGGACCCACAGAGATCAACCTAAGGCTGCCCCGCCTCCTCTCCAGGGCAGTAGGCTTCAATACTTCTGCTTCAGCTTGCTCAGTCTTCTTCAGTAGGCTGCGTGTTTTCCCCACTGCCTCAGTCCGTAGGTGTCGTGCCCTCCCTTTCTGTGCTTCCACAGTGCCCAGTTAGGGCCTCCCTTTAGCCGTTACCACAGGGTGTGGTGTGTTATTGTTGTCCGTCTTGTGCCTTCACGGCCTCTGCTAGGCTGTGAATTGAGGGCCAAGTCTGTATGAATCCTCTCTCCATCCTTTTTACCTCGAATTACAATGATTTCTTTATAAATACAGGCTTTTCCTGTTGTGTTCTGAATTCCCTGAAGGTAAGGACTGTGCCTGATTCCTCTCACTGTCCTCTGCCCCCAGCACAAACTGGACAGCAGTAAGGTTCTGCCCAATGAATCAAGGAGTCAAAGATCCTTGGCCTTCGGGAGCTAAGTGAGAAGGCCAGAGCGAGCCCCCCCCCGCAAAGGGAGGGGCATGTTGCCTCCCTCTGGGAATTGGATAGCGTTCTAAACCCACTGAACACGCATCCAAAATGAGTCTTCTCTCTGCTGGCCTGCTTCCAGGACAGTCACAGGACTTCCTGGTAAAGAGCTTTTCTCTGGCTTCAGCTGAGTCCTGCCTGGGTGTCTCAGGATCACAGCCCAAGCCCAAAGCCAAGCCTCGGTTTGGGTTTTCATTTCAGTGGTATCGCCCCTCTGTCCCTGATAGGCGTTTGTGTAACTGCCCCTCCTCCAGGACTCCGGGGGTGACACCGTGGTTCAGTGTGTTCTGAGCATGTCTTGGTTCTGTGATACCAAGTTCCAGAAGTGCCCTCTGTACCATAGAAACTACCAGGACTCTTGGAAACAAGGGAGATGAATAAAGAGCTTAATTTTGGCAACTGTTGTGTGTGTGTTTTGTTGTTGTTGTCAAACTGTGAGGTGATTATCATCCTAATACTTATATCTAGTTTGTACCCAGCTTCTTTCAAAAAATGGATTTGAGGCCTTTTCTTGCTTTTCATAAGAACTTTTACTTTCAGAAAGCTTTATTAATAATAATCCTTTGTACTTCAGCACATTGTCATTGGAATACAGTTGCCTATTGAGGGAAGCCGGGCAGAGATTACCATGACTGATAAGATTGGGTATTACTGGTTTGATTGCATATTACACACGAGCTATTGAGTGGTTAAGTGGGGGGCTGAGGTACAGAGAATCACCCCGTCTGGTACCAGCCCCGGGCTTGTCACTGCACGTCTTATTTCTTTTTGCAAAACACCCTGAGATTGTTCCCAAATTGTAGCTGGCAAGGCCACAGATACTTACCTCAGTGATGTGGGGTGATAGCTTTAAACTCATGACTTTGTACTCTGCTTTCTTAAAACAAACTGACTGTTGAAAAGTTTTAAATGGGCATCTCTTTCATCATAACACTAAGAGTCATGTAAGGATGAAAGAATCAGTGTACAGAACTGCTAATTTACCTCCTAAAAATAGTTTTATAGTAATTATTGATATGGTCATTTTAAAAATCCAGTGATCTATTTTATTTTTGTGTGTTTTGTTGGATTGCCTGGGGACCTTTGGGCTTGAGAGGAATATGCACTGCTCCATAAACTTCAGTGCTCAATTTCTTTTTTAAAGATTTTATTTATTTGAGAGAGAGAGAGTGCAAGAGAGCACAAGCAGGGGAAGTGGCAGAGGGAGAGGGAGAAACAGACTCCCCGCTGAGCAGGGAGCCCAACACATGGGGCTCCATCCCAGGACCCTGAGATCATGACCTGAGCCGAAGGTCAGGTCAATCAACTGAGCCACCCAGGAGCCCCTGGTGCCCAATTTCTTAAACTCCTATTCAATAAAACATTGAAAACCTCTTAAATAATTAAACAATAACAAATTTGAGTATTGATTATTCTGCCTTCAACAGAAATACCAGTTACAAATTTAGTATAGCTGATCCTTTTGAAATTTCAAAGACCATAAATAGTAGATAAAACATAAGTCCAATGACTCTGAAAGATGTCCTTATACCAAAATGGAGTACAGAAGAGCTGATGCCATAGATTTAACTTTGTTAGTTATTGTTATTACACCTTTTGGGGGGTTTTAACTTTTAAACGTCTCCAGAGTTTGAGTGGCTTCATCAGGCTCCCCTCCCCCCACCACACCTTCCTAGCTCTTTAGTAATAGCAGGTCCAAAGGGAAAAGAGTACCATTTCAGACAAGTACCATTTCCACTGGGAACATTAACATGGGAGGTTGGAGGCCTGGAACCACAGACAGCTGTCTTCTCCTTGGGTGGAGAATACCTGAATGCAGGAGAAGCCTGAAGGAATGGAGCCAGGCAGAAACAGTCCTAATGATCTCTACCAGGCTTCTCCCTGTTATGGGACCTTATAACCATCCCCCCAACGTTTTTTTTATTTTTATTTTTATTTATCTCTTAAGCTAGTTTGAGTTGGGTGTGTACCGTTTGCCAGCAAAAGAATATGAATACGCATCCTCACAGGAAATTTGATTACTTGGTACCCCAACCTGTGAGTCACTACCTGAAGCAAAACCACATTAAATTTCAATGCAGTCTGCTAAAGTTAACAGCACTACCTAAAGGGTACATTACCAGAAGAGTCCTTGGGATAGAATGGAGGAAGGACTGAACTAAGAGGGGTCGAGAGTCCAGGGTCTTTGTCCTAGAGCTTGCCACTGACCTGATGGGCATCTTCGTGCCAGCCATTGGCCCTCTCTGGGAACCCACTTATTCAGCTATAGCAGGGGGATAATCCTTGCCCTGCCATGACCAGGAGCTATGTGGGTCTGAGGAGCTAGTGAATCCTCAAGAGGGTTTAGGAACTGGTGCAACGTCATGCAAATAGAGGACAAATTACCATTCACTCTTTGATCTCCATTATCCATCAGCACTGGCGACCTTTGACAATCAAAGGCTGAAAATGAGGGTGATGGATGGAGGGAAGGAGGAGAAGGCAGGGCCTGCAGACGGAGGCACTTCGAGGCTGGACAGCGACCTCGCCGCACCTCTGTCCTGTCCTTAGCAAACTGCAGGCTTCATGGTTTTGCCCAACCTTCTGATTTTGCCCCAGACCTTTTGCTCCCTTCCTCTGAGGAATGACCCAGCCTGGGTATAAAAGAGGGAAATCTCAGCCCCAAGTAGGAAGGGACCTGGTCTGAGTCATCTGTGTTTTCAGTGCCCACCATAAGGCCAGGCATAGCACATACAGGAAAGGATGCAAGAGGAATAGCATTTGTAAAGTGCCTACTGTGGGTTGAGTTATACATACATTATCTCTTTCAACAATCCATTTTATAGATGGAAAAGTTGAGGCTCAACAAACGTACAAGATATGATCCAATGTCACACACCTGTAAGTGATGAAGTCTGATCCGATTCCAAACCTCTATTTTTGTCATATTTTGCAAGTAAGAGGCAGAACTGTGAGGGATGCTTACCCTGCAGGTTGATGTGAGGCAGAGACAGTGCCTCTTAATTCCTTGGAATTAAGGAATTCCAATTCCTTGGGTGCCTGGGTGGCTCAGTTGGTTAAGCGACTGCCTTCGGCTCAGGTCATGATCCTGGAGTCCCGGGATCGAGTCCCGCATCAGGCTCCCTGCTCAGCAGGGAGTCTGCTTCTCCCTCTGACCCTCCCCCTTTCATGTGCTCTCTCTCTCTCACTCTCTCTCTCAAATAAAATAAATAAAATCTTTATAAAAAAAGGAATTCCAATTCCTTAATTAAATTCCAAATTTAATTCCAAAATTAAGAGGCTGCCAGTAAGAGGCTAGTGATGATGACCCCTGTAGTAATAACAGGTCTCACAGTTGTACTAAAGTGGCCTCTCAGACCAAAGGTCTTCCCCTTTTATTTCACTCAAGAGAAATGCATTAGGGGCGCCTGGGTGGCTCAGTAGGTTAAGCGTCTGCGTTTGGCTCAGGTCATGATCCCAGGGTCCTGGGATGGCGTCCTGAATTGGGCTCCCTGCTCGGCGGGAAGCCTGCTTCTCCCTCTCCCTCTGCCCCTCCCCCC